>NW_012102632.1:1639219-1644339 GCF_000951045.1 Mandrillus leucophaeus | reverse complement strand
TCAGATACTGGATCAGGTTTCCATTTAGCTGCTCCTAATCAACAGGAGCAATTCTCTTCTACTCTGTGGGCCTCAGTTTGCAAATCTGTAAAATAGGGAGGGTGGGGGTGAACTAGATCCTTGCTGCTTAAAGCATGGTCCACCAACCAGCAGCAACAGCCTCCCCTGGGAGCTTGTTAGAAACGCAGAATCAGACCCTACCCCAGACCTGCCCTATCAGAATCTGCATTTTAACAAGTCCCCTCCCTAACACTGATAGGCATAAGAAAGTGCGAGCTGGAATAGGTGTCTTATTTCAGCTCCTACCTTCTGTGAGCCTGAAGCTAAACTGCAAGTTGTTTTATTTTTAGGAATTAGAAGCACAGTTTCTGGAAGAGAGACCAGGCTTTGGAGGGCCTCTGGGGTTTTTGGTCTTTGCAGCAATGGGAGAGGTCTGGGCACGTGTGTTTTCAAAAGGTGAAAGTAACTCATGCCAGAGGAACATGCTTCTTGCAGCATCCTGGGATGCCCCAATCTGCAGAAGCAAAGGGTTTTCTAAGTGCTTCTCTCCAAGGATGCAGACTGGGGTGCCCTGTCCCTGGGGCCCCTGCACAGCAGCCCCACACATCCTGTCTCAGGAGACTGTGCTGACGGCAATCCCTCTGAGAAAGGGCTGGCAGGAAGGAGCTCAGGGCTGCTGGGAGTTCCCCAGGCTTGGGACTCTTCCTGTGTTTATCTGTGATCCAGAGGGGTGCTTGGATTGTTCTGTCTCCCACCTCTTTCTTCTCTCTAGGGATACTGTGTCAGGACCAGGTGACCAGAGAGATGCATTTCTCTGTCAGGAGAGAGCTGGGCCTGGGGAGGAACGAGTGGCAGACGGAGACAGTGGGGCGGGAGGCGGTGTTTGGCTGCCCCTTACCTGACCCAGGAGAGGAAGACAGGGCTCTTATTGGGCAATGTCAGAAAAGGGTTTCTGCATCACAATTTGTCAGGGAAGATTTCTGTCCTGTGGGAACAAGATCTCTGAGCTCTGCTTTCCTGTTTCCATGATTTCTGGTGTCCACAAAGATAGACTTTTGTGTCCTTAGCCAGAAAAGAATCTTAAGTCTATCTTTGTGGACCCTGTGCAGGTGATCCAGTCCTCCGGGAGTCATGGCATGAATTTAAGAATCTATGAACATGTGACTAGGTCACAAAGGAAGGGGAAAACGTAAAAGCTTCCCTGACTACAAGAGAGCTGGAGGGAGATTCTTGCCCACCTTCCCCCAAGCTCACCCAGGCTTGATTTCAAGATCATTATGTTGTCTACCAGGGCAGAGAAATGGCTCAAATCAAGCATTTACTCTTCCCAGTAAACCTGGGTGAGAGATAAGCAGGGAGTGGTGTTATTGTTCCCATTTTATAGAATGTGGGTTCTGGAGCCAGACCACCTGGGTTCAAATCCTGACTAAGCCACCTACTAGTTCTGTGACCCTCGGCAGAACCTCAGCCCCTACTCCAGACCTACAGAATCAGAATCTGCATTTCTCAGCAAGACTTACAGAATCAGAATCTGCATTTCTTCGAAAGACCTACAGAATCAGAATCTGCATTTCTTAGCAAGTTTCCTGGGGAAACATAGGTGCACACTGAAGTTTGAAAAGTGCTGGCTGTATAATCTCTCATATTCCTACCAGCACCTATATTCTGAGGTCCTGAGATTATGCTGCAAATGATTGAATCCTTAGAAGCACAACTTCTGGAGAAGAAAGGCAGGCTTTGAAATTTGTCATCTACTTCCTGTGTGACCTTGGGCAAGTTATATACTTTGTGCCTCAGTTTCCCCATCCATAAACTAGAGATAATAATGATACCCAGCTCAGAGTGTTGCTTTGAGGTAGTAAATTAGTCAATATGTGAAAAGTGCATAAAGCAGTGCCTTGCACCTAACAGGGCCCTGGTAGTGTTTGCTTCAATTATTACTGTTGTTATGACAGATGAGAAACCTGTGAGCTTCAGAAAAACTAGGTAATTTACTCAAGGATGCCGCATTAGTTTGCTAGGGCTGCCATAACAAAGTACCATGGACTGGGTGAATTCAGCAGCAGAAATGTATTTGCTCACAGTTCTGGAGGCTAGAAGTCTGAGATTGAGGTGTCAGGAGGGTTGGTTTCTTCTGAAACCACCTCTCTCCTTGGCACGTAGGTGGCTGTCTTCTCCCTGTCTCTTTACATGGTCTCTCCACTATGTCTGCGTCCTAGTCTCCTCTTCCTATGAGGACACCGGTCATATTAGATTAGGGCCCCACCCATATGACCTCATTTTACCTTATTTACGTCTTTAAAGGTCCTGTCTCCAAATACAGTCACATTCTGAGGTATTGGGGGTTAGCATTTCCACATATGGATTTGTGGAGTGCACAGTTCAGCCTGTAACAGATACATAACCATTAAGTGACATATAAGGATAAACAAAACTGTGCCCAAGAGAATTCACAAGGGTGTGGTTGGTTCCAAAGCCTGCCACCTCTCAACAGGAGAAAAAGTGACCTATATTCTCATATGTCATTTTAAGGGAAGTGTTCAGAGTCATTAGGCTCAAGTAAAATATTTCCCTTGAACTTCGCTAAGTGAAGCAAAGAGTGACTGTCTAGATTGTGCTATCCTGTCAATGGTACCATCTCTTTATCTTCCTTTGCCTGAGAAGATAGCAGCTTGCCATTTGGGAGTGTAGTTCCTTGTGTACTTGCCTCTCTCTCCTCTTGCCAGTAAGATACTCGAGAGGCAGGATTCACATCCGATTCCTCTCTGTACCTCTCAAAACTCCTACTCCCGAGACCAGTGATATATATGAGTTGACATTTTTCTTTCTTTTTTTTTTTTTTTGAGACGGAGTCTCGCTCTGTCACCCAGGCTGGAGTGCAGTGGCCGGATCTCAGCTCACTGCAAGCTTCGCCTCCCGGATTCACGCCATTCTCCCGCCTCAGCCTCCCGAGTAGCTGGGACTACAGGCGTCCGCCACCTCGCCCGGCTAGTTTTTTGTATTTTTTGGTAGAGACAGGGTTTCACCGTGTTAGCCAGGATGGTCTCGATCTCCTGACCTCGTGATCTGCCCGTCTCGGCCTCCCAAAGTGCTGGGATTACAGGCTTGAGCCACCGCGCCCGGCCGACATTTTTCAAGTTAGCAAATCTCAGTTGACCCTCACAACAATAACTCCTGGTTATCAGTAGTGTTATTCCCATGTTCACAATGATAAGGCACAGAGAGATTGAATGGGCTGCCGGAGGTCACACAGTTGATGAGAGCCAGGGTTGGAATTCAAACCCAGATTTTCAGGTCCCATCTCCCATCTCTTCTCTCATGCCACAGACTGTCCTTGATGCCAAGAGCCCTCATGGCTTGGGCACTGACCACGGGGCACAGTGCCTCTTTTGATTCTCACGTTGACCCTGGAATTTACAGTGCATCATCTCAGCGTTACAGACTTTTAAATGGGGTACAAGTGGCCAGATGGCACCCTCCATGTGAGCTGCATGGCTGGGATTGATGACTCTGGAGCCCCTGCTCCTGGCTACCCCACTGTCCTGCTAGTCACTGAGCTGAACCTTGCCTAGGTTGGCTTAAAGTAAGAATCACCTCATGCAGTGTGGGTAGGGATGGGGATGGCTGTCCCTCTGCTATCTTATCTCAGGAACTTCCAGGTCAGCCTGCAGGTCTCATCTCGCCTCCTGCCTCAGAGCTTAAACTGGCCCTTCCTCTTACCTCCTGCTCCCTCTTCTTCCAATAATGCCTAGAAAAGATCCTAGCTTCCATAGCCTCTCTGGACAGCAGGAATCCTCGTCCCCATAAGGTTGAGGATGCCATGGGAGTGCCATTGCTCTGCAGCCTCTCTGGAGGCTCCTGTAACACTTGGTTTCTCTTTCCCTGTCTCCCCTTGCTCTGCAGGTGACAAGCCCTGGACTCCGGTGCAGCTGGGGCTAGGGCTACCTGAAGGGAGAGCAGAGACCCAGGTGCCCGGTGAGCAATGGCAGTGAGGAGCAGAGAGCGACGCCAGCAAGCAACGCCTCCTGGCCCTGTTTTTGCTCTTTTATCTCTTGACCCAGTGAGGCCCAGCAACCACGGGGACTGAGTAGCAGTTGGATCCGGGGGCAGCCGAACTTCTGGAAAATTTTAGCTTGTTATTGTGAAGACTTGTGGAGTATCCCAAAGTGCTGGCTTTCGGAAACGGGTGCCTGCATTTTCTTCTGCACAGGCTCTGCTGAAGGAGTTTGCTGCACCCTTGAAGGGACAGGCAAGCTCAGGTCCTCATGGCTCGATCTCTGAGCAGCCCTCTAACCCAGTGAGGACAGCGGTCAACCAGTCTCCAGCTAACAGCTTCCTGCAGAGACTTCCAGCATTGTTAGCTAACGTGCGCTCTTCTGAGGCCTTCAACAGCTGGGAACTGTTTCAAGACTATCTTGCCAGCTAAGAAGCGGAATCCCAGTTCTTGTTGCCAGAAAGCTTTTAATGGCCAATGGAGAATGCTGTCCTCCCTTGGTGAAAGAATTCCCAAGAGAAATTTGGGCATCTTTTAGGATTCACTTCAACAGAATGTTTCTCTGGACATGTGTCTTCAGGCACTGGAAGCTACTCAGGGGCAAGAAAGCACGGATGACCCCTTGCTCAGCAATGTGGGATTAGCCTCTTTGGGCAGGGCAATCTCTCTGCCCCCAGTGGCTTAGACAGCTGGCTCTGAGACATAGCAGAAGGTCTCACAAATGTTAGGAAAAGGAGGTTGAGCATTATTCCTCCATGTGGAATTATTTTTGCATTTATCCAGAAAGTGACTATTTTTTGGTCTTTGAAATCACCTGTGATATAATTAGAAGACATCAGAGATTCAGTGTCCATGTCACCAACCTCCCCACTTGGTACCTGGGAAGTCTGAGGTCCACAGAAAGAAATGTCTTAATGAGGGTCACCCAACAAGTTAGGGCAGGAGGGATACCCCCACTCAACCTACCTCCCATACCCTGCCGCCTCCAACCTTGCTGTCTGTCATCTTCCTTTACCAAGGAAGGGCTCTTCTGAAGCCATGATGATTTGGGGCCCTTTGGCAGCAGACAGCAAACTATTAATACCTTTGGTTTTTCTAAACTGGTGGAGATCTGAAACCAGGGTTC
>NW_012102632.1:1616297-1639169 GCF_000951045.1 Mandrillus leucophaeus | reverse complement strand
CCTAGAAAAGATCCTAGCTTCCATAGCCTCTCTGGACAGCAGGAATCCTCGTCCCCATAAGGTTGAGGATGCCATGGGAGTGCCATTGCTCTGCAGCCTCTCTGGAGGCTCCTGTAACACTTGGTTTCTCTTTCCCTGTCTCCCCTTGCTCTGCAGGTGACAAGCCCTGGACTCCGGTGCAGCTGGGGCTAGGGCTACCTGAAGGGAGAGCAGAGACTCAGGTGCCCGGTGAGCAATGGCAGTGAGGAGCAGAGAGCGACGCCAGCAAGCAACGCCTCCTGGCCCTGTTTTTGCTCTTTTATCTCTTGACCCAGTGAGGCCCAGCAACCACGGGGACTGAGTAGCAGTTGGATCTGGGGGCAGCCGAACTTCTGGAAAATTTTAGCTTGTTATTGTGAAGACTTGTGGAGTATCCCAAAGTGCTGGCTTTCGGAAACGGGTGCCTGCATTTTCTTCTGCACAGGCTCTGCTGAAGGAGTTTGCTGCACCCTTGAAGGGACAGGCAAGCTCAGGTCCTCATGGCTCGATCTCTGAGCAGCCCTCTAACCCAGTGAGGACAGCGGTCAACCAGTCTCCAGCTAACAGCTTCCTGCAGAGACTTCCAGCATTGTTAGCTAACGTGCGCTCTTCTGAGGCCTTCAACAGCTGGGAACTGTTTCAAGACTATCTTGCCAGCTAAGAAGCGGAATCCCAGTTCTTGTTGCCAGAAAGCTTTTAATGGCCAATGGAGAATGCTGTCCTCCCTTGGTGAAAGAATTCCCAAGAGAAATTTGGGCATCTTTTAGGATTCACTTCAACAGAATGTTTCTCTGGACATGTGTCTTCAGGCACTGGAAGCTACTCAGGGGCAAGAAAGCACGGATGACCCCTTGCTCAGCAATGTGGGATTAGCCTCTTTGGGCAGGGCAATCTCTCTGCCCCCAGTGGCTTAGACAGCTGGCTCTGAGACATAGCAGAAGGTCTCACAAATGTTAGGAAAAGGAGGTTGAGCATTATTCCTCCATGTGGAATTATTTTTGCATTTATCCAGAAAGTGACTATTTTTTGGTCTTTGAAATCACCTGTGATATAATTAGAAGACATCAGAGATTCAGTGTCCATGTCACCAACCTCCCCACTTGGTACCTGGGAAGTCTGAGGTCCACAGAAAGAAATGTCTTAATGAGGGTCACCCAACAAGTTAGGGCAGGAGGGATACCCCCACTCAACCTACCTCCCATACCCTGCCGCCTCCAACCTTGCTGTCTGTCATCTTCCTTTACCAAGGAAGGGCTCTTCTGAAGCCATGATGATTTGGGGCCCTTTGGCAGCAGACAGCAAACTATTAATACCTTTGGTTTTTCTAAACTGGTGGAGATCTGAAACCAGGGTTCTGGTTTTTCTCTGAGGACCATAAAATGCTCCTATTCCTGGGGTCCCCTTCTTTCTATTGCAAGGAGCATAAAATGGAGCACTCCTCTTCTGGGGGCCATGGGGAAGGAGCCATTCCCAGATGCTGTGATGCGTGACTTCAGCAATCTGGCTGAAGCGACTAGAATGGGCCCTGTTGTTCTCCACAAAGCAGGCTTGGGTCAGGCAGGGTGGCTGTTAAGAGGACACGGCTAGCATTGATTTTGGGAGTATCGTTTCCTCCCTCCCCCGGCCTCCCAAGCACACCTGTGTGGGAGGTACCAGGCAGAAGGCCCAGTGTTCTCCTTTCAGACCCCTTGGCTGTCCCAACTCACTGAACTCGCACAAAGAGCTTCACTTTGAACCGAAAGGTCAGGAGTGATCAGATTTTTCACTGAGCTTGTTCAAAGGGAGGAGCCTGGGCTGGGTGAGATAGATTTGGGCCCTTTTCTCAGTGTGGGAGAGTATCTGTTTGTTCCTGGGCACAACTACAGTCATATTCATAGGAGGAATTGGGGAGATGGCATAGAAGCTGCAGCTGGCCACCCCCAAAGCTCATCCAAGTTCTCTGTGTGTGCTACAGAGGACTTGAACAAAGACATCTCTCCGAGTGATATTATAGCCTGAAAAGGAAATCTCACATCTTTTCCTTTATTAAGTTCCTGTCTTGAGGTTTACCTAGACAGATTCCCATAGTAAACTTCTATATGAGTAAAAGGGAAAAAAATAACAGTGGCTTAAATAAAATCGAAGTTTAATAAACTAGAAGTTTAATTCAGGCCAGAGATGGTGGCTTACACCTGTAATCCCAACACTTTTGGATCACTTGAGGTCAGGAGTTTGAGACCAACCTGGCCAACATGGTGAAACGCTGTCTCTACTAAAAATACAGAAATTAGCCAGGTGTGGTGGTGCATGCCTGCAATCCCGACTACTGGCGAGGGTGAGGCAAGAGAATTGCTTGAATCCAGGAGGTGGGGGTTGCAGTGAGCCGAGATCCTGCCACTACACTCTAGCCTGGGTGACAGAGCAAAACTCTGTCTTAATAAAACAAAACAAAATAAAATAAAATAGTTTAATTCTCTCTCAATAAAACGAGTCCATCATCTAGGGCTGTTTTCATTCTACACAGGGTCGGGAACTAAGTTTTCTCTCTGCTTGCATTGGCATCCTCGGTGCATGCATGGCTGCTACTATATGGCCCAAGATAGCTGCTGAAAACCCAGCCATCACATCTTCCTTTCAGCTAGCAGGAAGGAGAAGGGAGAGAAGAAAGTCTTTCTGTCCTTCATTCAAGGGAGTTTCCTGGAATTCAGACACTATACTTCTGCTATATTGGAATTCAGACACTATACTTCTGCTATATTGGCCAGAGCTGAATTCCAAGGCCACAACTAATGCAAGGGAGACTAAGGAATGTAATCTTTATTCTAGGTAGCCGTGTGCTCAGATAAAAACCAGGGATTCTGCTACTGAGGAAGGAGAAGAAAATGAATATTGGGGACAATTAGCTATCTTTGCCACATCTTCTTCCTAGATAGATAAGAAGAGGGTTTATAACATGCAGGCATCTATATTTATGTTTTCAATATTAATATCCAAGGCTGGATTAGAAGCATAGACTGATAATGTAAAGGTTAGAAATCATCCAGTCCACACCCTCATTTTAAAGGTTAGAGAACTGAGATCCAGAGAGATTAAACAGATCATCTGAGATCACACAGCAAGTTGGTGGAATCTAATACCCAGCTCATGTTTAGTGGGAATATTTTTGTTCTGCTCTGTTTCTCAACTTAAGAAAAAAGCTTCATTCTGGAGGGGAGGGAGTTTTGAGTGCCAAGGATGAAATTCCATCTATCATTCGGTCTCTGAGCTGCAGGACACAGGCAGGACAACGGTAGGGTTTTCATGCCCCAGTCTGCCCAGCCTTGGGCTGTGGCAGCTGGGGAAGCCACTGGTGAGGACGCTGCACTGGAGTGTGGGCTGGCTGGAGTATGCACATTCTGGCACTGCCTGTCTCCGTGTCAGCCCTGTGTACTGATTCCAGCCTGCCAAGGCTGCATGTCTGACTCTGTGTGCTTCTCTTTCAGGGAGCACGCTGCCAGGATGGGAGCTGCTGGGAGGCAGGACTTCTCCTTCAAGGCTATGCTGACAATCAGCTGGCTTACACTGACCTGCTTCCCTGGGGCCACATCCACAGGTGAGCACTGCAAACAGATGGACCTCTGTATCTCAGCATGGAAGGCACGGCCCCTCACTGGAGCAAGGCTGCTGTTGGGGGAGCCAGGAGAAGGAGCCATAGGAGTGGGTCAGGGTGCCTGGGCCTTGGCCCCACCTTACTAAACTCCTTGGTCCTCAACACGTTTCATCCTGGGCTTCAGTTTCATCATCCACAAGATGAAGGGATTGGACTAGAATCAGGGGTTGCAAACTCAGTGCCTACAGGAGCCAGGTACCTGATACAAATGAGTGAAGCTGACCAGGTAGGGAAACACTTTTCTCAGTTCTAGCCAATTACTACTGTGGGAAGGTGGATCCCCTTTTGCAGGATCTGAATTTTTCAGAGAAACTAGAAATCTAGAGCTTTATGTAAAATCTCCCTAGTTTTTAAATGTTACCAATGAATTCAAAATGTAAAAACCACTCTAAGAGGCTGAAAAACAATAAAACCCCACATATCTGAGAGATATCTTTCCAACTCTGTCTGGACCACCTGGTCTCAATGCTCCCTTCCTGCTTTGGTATCTTAGGATCTGGGTACATTAAAGTACTTTTCAGCTGTGATGCTCTAAGCCAGGTTGAGATCTATTTTTCTGTCTCAACATTGTCAACTTTTTCTTCAAGTGATTTTCAGTTAACATCTAGAAGTGTAAGGTTAAGTTTTCCTGGGCTACAGGAAACACTGATCAGATCATCCAAACTTGGGACAGAAGACAGTGAGAGACAGGGACAATTTTTTAATTTCAGATGGGGGTTTAGTGCTACAATATTATAATCACCTTTGATTACTCTTTTATTAATGCTATTTTTATGTCCATTGAGTTGGATGCTTTTCTATAAGAATAAAGAACCTTACATCAAATTTATATTTTGTTTTTCTCTACCCATTGATAGAAGAAAATAATTGATAACTAGTGAAATTCCTTCACTGTGATTTCTTGAAGAATATTTCTGATCCTTAGGGGACACAGCAAGTAGCTTTTTTTTTTTTTTTTTTTTTCCTTGAGACAGGGTCTCACTCTGTTGCCTAAGCTGGAATGCAGTGATATGATCATGGTTCACTGCAACCTCTACCTCCTGGGCTCAAAAGATTCTCTCATCTCAGCCTCCCTAGTAGCTGGGACCACAGATGCACACCACTATGCCTGGCTGTTTTTAGAAGTTTTTAGTAGAGACAGTGTCCCACTATGTTGTCCAGGCTAGTCTCGAACTCCCAGGCTCAAGGGATCCTCCAGCCTCGGTTTCCCAATGTGCTGGGATTACAGGTGTGAGCCACCATGCCCAGCCAGTAGTCCATATTTTAACTTTCCAGGCAACAACTGGCTATATTACCTGAATTCATTCATTTATCCTTCTTTCATTTATTGAATTAACAAACACAGAGTGAGCATTGACTCTGTGCCAGGAACTGGGTTTGGGTTCATCTTTTAGGGTGACTTACCCTAAAGGTGATCCACCTTGGAGGGGAGCCCTCAGGTACTTCCCTTGATTATTTCTTCCCGCATCCTGGCACCTCTCTTGCTGTTTGCATATCAGCCATGTGGAAAGGGGCTGAGCTTCTGGTTTCCTCTGGCCTGTGCTTTTCTCTGATGTCAGAGGGATGTAGAAGCCAACCCTTGCTATTCATGCTCCAAGTAGGTCGGGCTTGCATTCCCTCTCAATCCCGCTTCTAGTGGCCTCTCCTGGGAAAGTGAGGGTGGTTGCCATGGTGATAGTTCAGCAAAAGCCCTGACCCTCTTTAGACACTTTCTGATTCATACAAATGAAAAGCCACGACACTGGCCTTCACTGAGAGGAAAATGTCCAGCTCCAAAAAAGGAGTGTCCATTCAAGGCCAATGTTGCACCTGCTGTGCTTTAGCGGTGGTGTCAGAGCTTCTGGAGAGCTGGGATGTGTGGTCACACAGGTCAGACTGACCAATTTCAAATCCAGATGCAAAGTCTATGCAAACTCCTGCACTTGGAGAGTGAAAAGTATAGTCAGGATTGTCCTGGCAGATGTGGACTACAAGGCTGCAAGGTTTTGTCCAGTGGAGTTGCAATGGCTCCTTCCAGCATACTCATGGCTCCTTGCCTGGACCACTGGGATCCTCAGCTGGCCACATATGTTCACCACATGGCTGGGAATTCACCACCTTGGAGCCTGACACTCTTGTCCAGGACTTGATGGAAGGCAGCCCGGGGCCTCTGACTGGCCTCTACTGGAAGCCAGCCAAGCACCTGACCCTGTCTGGAGATAAAACCAGCAGTGGGTTTCGCAGCCCAGCCCTCAAGACCATCCTTGGCTGCTCAGTATCACTGCAGAGAGCCCACCCCACCGCTGGCAACTCTGCTCTTACATTAAAATGGAAAGTCCACTGATGAGCAAACCCACGTCTTCCCAAATTGTTTCCTTTTGTTGCCACTGCTTGAGCCCCTTGATATTTACAATAGCTGGAAGAGCTACTTTGGTGAAACTCTAAAATATATGAAATTCTTTTCTTAATGAAAGAGATCCAAAGCCTGTGCTAGGGCTGACAGCAAGGCAGAGGGAGCCTAGAGGAGGGTTGTTATGGGGCTGGAAGTGGGGATGAGGATGAGATCCAGCCAGCGGACACTGAGTGCCTACACTCCGCTTTGCAGAGAATAGAAGGGCCAGTAGCTGCCTTTGGATGGGCAAAAAGGACAATTCAGTGTGGGTGTGGGGTCTGTATCTGGTGCTTTTGAGTGCAGATGAAGGGGGAACTTTCTTCGAGTTTTCCTTGACGTATATAAATATGGGACAGACACTCTTACTCTGGAGATAGCTGAATAAAAATCAAGGAGCATTTAGAACTGACATGCCAGTAATTGCATTGTATTACTCTGTTTTCATGCTACTGATAAAGACATACCCGAGGCTGGGTAATTTATAAAGAGAAAGAGGTTTAATGGACTCACAGTTCCACATGAGTGGGGAGGCCTCACAATCATGGTAAAAGGCGAAAGGTACATCTTACATGGCAGCAGACAAGAGGAAATGAGAATGAAGTAAAAGGTGATTCCCCTGATAAAACCATCAGATTTCCTGAGATGTATTCACTACCATGAGAACAGTATGGAGAAAACCGCCCCCATGATTCAATTATATCCCACTGGGTCCCTCTCAAAACACATGAGAATTGTGAGAGCTACAATTCAGGTTGAGATTTGGGTGGGGACACAGCCACCATATCATGCGCTGAAGCCAGAGTTCCTCCCAGGGTTCGTGGCACCCTCTTTGCTTGAGAGACACAGCCTTTCCTAGACTCCCTTCTTCAGGGCCTGACCTGTGAGCTTGCTTCCATTCCTTCCAGTACCTGTCCCAGAGTTTCTCATCTGAAACCTTGCCCTGCCATGAGCTTACCTGCACGTCAGCTTCCCGCCTCCTCACCACCACCCTAGGTTATTTTGAAAGCTACTGTTTCATACTTCACACCCTTCTGGTCACAGAAAAAAGAAGGGCACCGGGGCTTGTTCTCAGAGCCAGTTTATTCTCATCTTGTTTTGTCCATTGTCTCTTCCCACCTGTTTGCCTCTGAATTTTCCATGCTATTGATGGAGATTGTTCCAGTCCCTGTGACAGCACCAGTCCTCTTCACTCAAGCCTTGTTAGCCATGTGAACATAGAGACTTCTTCCTGTGCTTCTACAGAGGTCAGGGAGAAGTGCCTCTGCAATACCCATCCCACCCAGGTCTTTTTAGACTCAACTAAACATATCAGACTCATTAGGTGACCACATGTCACACTGGTCATCAGGCTCCTTTGGAAAATATAGAATGGGAAACACAGATGCCATCAGAGCAGCATCAGGCTCCTCTCTTCCATGGGAGTGGTCCTGGCAGCCTTCCAGACAGCCATCCAGAAGTTGTTGTCTTTGGTTCTCCAGGTGACAGCTCAGGTGAAAGAAAATAAGACTGTAACTGGACAAGTGTGGAGACCACTGTGTCTTAGAAGCCTCATGCCCCACTGGAGCTCGTAGCAACTCCATAGATGTAACTTTCAGGGTTCTTGCAAAATGTCCCATTATAAGAGTCACCACACTCAGGCAAGCCTACAGTGTGACATCTCCACCACGTATAAATATAAACTATAGTTCCTCCCAGTTTAGATGACATTCACCAATCAGGGGTCACTTTGTTATAAACAATGTTGCTAGGTAACAATTTATATAATATTGTCTTTCTCAGGTTTCCAGGGGAACAGAGCTAGAAAATTAACCAAAGGTCTAATTCTCATGCAGAAAGGGAAAGAGCTTTATTAGCTATTCAAATGTTGCTTTCCAGAAGACAGAATATCTTGGAATCTGAGTAGTCTAGGTAAATCATCGCGTAACTTCAGAGTTTGGAATGTCCTGAGAAGCCATCTATCTACCCTTTATTTTGCAAATGGGAAAACTGAACCCAGAAAAGGGAAGTGACTTATTCACAGATATGTGATGAATTCATGCAAAATATATGACTGGTCCCCAAGGTTCCAGCCTCCTATGTCAGGAGGTTTCTCAGCTCTCTAAGGTCTTTCTTTTAGCTCTAACAGAGAAAAGGCAGGGGCCTTAAAGATGCATGGGAGTCCCCCTTTTGGCCTGTAGCATTCTTGCTTGGTGAGGCTGGTAGATGGGAACAGTGACATCTCTCTGTCCTTGGCAGTGGCTGCTGGGTGCCCTGACCAGAGCCCTGAGTTGCAACCCTGGAACCCTGGCCATGACCAAGACTACCATGTGCATATCAGCCAGGGCAAGACACTGCTGCTCACCTCTTCTGCCACAGTCTATTCCATCCACATCTCAGAGGGAGGTAAGCCAATCTCTCTCTGCTGCTCCCTCTTCCCTCCACTGCCCCACAACTTAGCAGATAGGATGCAGGTTGCCATGAGCTCAGATGGACAGAATAAACATCACATGATTTGGGTTCATGTTGGCATTTGGTTGTTTGAGATAACCGTCAGTTCTGAGCTGTTAGGAATGGCTTGTCGGAGGTCCAATCTTAGTGAAAGGAGCATTTATAGAGGAAACTCCTTATTGGTGTTTTGCGTAATTCTGCTTATCTTACCTTTAGAGGCCTGGTCATTGAATGCAGTACATGCAGTGATGGCATTTGAGCAGACAGACATTATTTACACATTGTAAAGCAGACAGCATAGAAAAGGAATTACAGCCGGCCCTCTGTATCTGTGGGTTCTGCTCATGAATTCAATGAATCCCAGATTGAAAATATTCCAGAAAATTTGCACCTGTACCGAACATGTACAGACTTTTTTCTTGTCATTATTTCCTAAAAATACAGTTTAACAATGATTTATACAGTATTTACACTGAATGAGGTATTATAAGCAATCTAGAGATGATTTCATGTATATGGGAGGATATGCATAGGTTAGATGCAAATATGCAAATACTATGCCATTTGAACCAGGAACTGGAGCATTCATGGAGTTTGGTATCTGTGGGAGGTGCTGGAACCAATTCCCTTCAGATACTGAGGGATGACTGTACTTGTAAGTACACCAAGCATAGAAATGTTTGGAAGATGTGCCTTTTTGCCTGTCCCGGTGAGATGGGGGTTGCTTAGGGAGTCTGCCCTTGGCTCTGATATAACCTTACCCTTAACACTGTGTTATTAAACCTCCCCCCAATGCTACCTCTTCAGGCAAGCTAGTCATTAAAGACCACAATGAGCCAATTGTTTTGCGAACCCGGCACATCCTGATTGACAACGGAGGAGAGCTGCATGCTGGGAGTGCCCTCTGCCCTTTCCAGGGCAATTTCACCATCATTTTGTATGGAAGGTGCGTAGACCACTCCTACAGATCAAATGCCACCCATGGATCTGACAAGAGGGAGGCTTTCCAAGACAGAGAGAGAGGCAAGAGGGCAAGACTTGCCTGTAAGATAGGAATCATTCTGTCCTGCCAGATGGGGATCATGAACAAGACAGACATGGTGATTTGGGAGAGCTGAAGTCCATGAGGCATGTTATTTATAGTGGCCTGGATGCTATACTTGTTTTAGAGATGCGTCTGCCAGCCTTTCAGCTATCTTCCAATCATATCATGTTCAGGGAGGCTCTGCAAGTGTTTATATAATAGGCTACGATGGACAAGATACAGGAAAATTCCAAGTGGTACTTGCCCCCTGGCTGTGTTCCCTCTTTAAACAATTGAGAGTGCTAAGAAGTGAGAGCCAGGAATGCACAAAGGTATGCAGTTCATGTCCAGGTGATTCTGCATCTGATATGGACCAAAATACAAAACACTTAGAACTGAATGGAAGACGTGCCAACCTGTGAACTAATAATTGGCACTTCTGCTTGGCCCTGAGGGCTTTATTTTGGTCTGGCTTAGGAAGATTGGGTTTCTAATGTTTTTGTTGTTATTGTTGTTGTTGCTTTGAGATGGAGTCTTGCTCTGTGGCCCAGGCTGGAGGGCAGTGGCATGATCTCAACTTACCACAACCTCTGCTTCCTGGTTCAAGCAATTCTGGTGCCTCAACCTCCCAAATACCTGGAACTACAGGCGTGTTCCACCACACCTGGCTGATTCTTATATTTTTAGAAGAGATGGAGTTTCACCATGTTGGCCAGGCTGGTCTTGAACTCCTGACCTCAAGTGATCTGCCCGCCTCGGCCTCTCAACATGCTGGGATTACAGGCATGACCCACCATGCCCTGCCGCTAGTGTTATTTTTGCTGACCTTAGGTGATAAAAGTGTAATTGGCTCTATGATGGCTATGGTGGGGAGTCAGGGAGCTGAGCTGTGACTCCTAGGTTCCCTCTGGGTTCAGTATCCAGTAAAAGAGATGTGTCAGCCAACTTTGGGGAGCTGTTTTCTCTTGCAGGGCTGATGAAGGTATTCAGCCAGATCCTTACTATGGTCTGAAGTACATTGGGGTCGGTAGAGGAGGCACTCTTGAATTGCATGGACAGAAAAAGCTCTCCTGGACATTTCTGAACAAGACCCTTCACCCAGGTGGCATGGCAGAAGGAGGCTATTTTTTTGAAAGAAGCTGGGGCCACCGTGGAGTTATTGTTCACGTCATCGACCCCAAATCAGGCACAGTCATCCATTCTGACCGGTAAGGTTTGCCTTCACTTAAACGTATACTCATTCATTCAAAGTACGCTTATTGAGTGTGCTTCCTGGCCAGGTGCTGCTCTAGGTGCTGGGAGAACAGCATGAATGAAACAGACGGAAATCCCTGCCTTCAAGGAGTTCTGTCCTTCCCCAGGCATTGGCCCAATGATGCTGAACTGAAGAGGAGCAAGCATACACACATACGTACACATAACGTAGTTTCAGATTGTGATAATTGGTAGTAAGTGGGAAAAAAGACAGAGTGAGATGCTAGAGTGTAACTAGCGAAGACCACTTTGGATAGGGTGGTCAGGGAAAGGCAGTGTAAGGACGCAACATGTGAGCTGAGAAATGAAGGGTGAGGCTATGTCAGGGAAAGAGTGTTCAAGAGAGAGAACAAGTGCAGAAGGCCAGAGGTATGAAAGGGCATGACATTCTCAAATGAAGGAAAGGCCATTAGAGTGGTGGGAGCACTGCGAGTGGCGCAAGAGCAGCATGCAGTCACTTGGAAGTTACAAATGGGGATGGGACAGGACCTCGGAGGCCATGATAAGGAGGTGGGTTTTCGTCTAAGTGGGATGCAAAGTCACTGAAAGGCATTAAGAAGAGCATGAGCTGATTTAAAAGAACTTTCTGGCTGCTATGTAGAGAATGGTTTTAATTGTGGAGGCAAAAGCAAAGACGGTGCAGGGGGTTAGGAAGCTTCTGCTGTGGTCTAGGCAAGACATGGCAGTGGTGAGACCCAAAAGGAGTGACGGTTAGTGGATGTACCTGTGAGATGTTTGGAAGGCAGCATGGGCAGGTGTAAGCTGGCAGATTCTGCCAAGGCTGGACCTTCCCTGCAATCCCAGGGGCTCTCATCCTGGCCCTTCAGAGGGAAGGACAGAGGTGTGGTAGACAAGCAGAGACAGAGCAATCCTGGGGCTGCTGGGGGAGCGAGACAGGCATTCCTCAAGAATTCCCAAGCTGTGGGTGTCACCATGAAGGCAGCAGGAGCCAGCTGTGGTCAGGGACAGGGTGGGCAGGAGCTGAAGTGCCTGCTGGTGCTCACAGACACCCAACATTGCTGGTAAACATTAGTACCTTTAATAGTCACTGGACTTTCTCCCCGCAAAACACTGTTCATCACTTTACCTGTCAAATATATTCAATCTTCATCAAAATTCTGTGAGGCAGGTTCTGTTATTATCCACCTTATACAGATGAAAGCACTGAGGCTCACAGGGCTAAATTTACTCAGTCACAAGGTTGGAACGTGTTGGAAATGGGATTCAAACCCAGGTGTGCCTGTATTGCCTCCATGGGCTGCCTAGTGACAGCCATTTGCCTTGTCCTGAGACTGAGCAAGGTTGAGCCCACAGGAAACAGCTGACGCCTTGATTGACACAAAGTATGTCAGGGAGCCCCTGCCTTCATACTAGGGAGGATGGCCTCTTCAATTGTGTGCTGATCTTTTTGGTGCTGTTTCTTAAGTACAACACTGTTACTTGCAGAGATCTAACTTAAAGTTTATTTACTGACCTGTTAATGAGAAGTGATCTGGACAGATGCTGTGGAGATGGCAAGGACAGAATGTCTGTTTGTTCCGAATATCTTTTACCTAAAGTATGTGTTGGAGATCTCAATAATCTGATAGATGAATGGGTATGAGTAAAGATATTAATAAGCACACACGCACACACACGCACACATGTAAATGCAAGCAAAAGTCATCTGAGAAGGTCACTCAGAGAAGCAGGAACTTAGGTCAGCTCTTGAAAGGTAGTAGGTGTTTGATCAGGTAAAAAAAGGTGGGAAGGAATGATGAAGACAGGAGTGGGTGGGTGAGGCAGTCACTGAGAAGCACTAGGCTTGTAGCAGGAGCTTCCTGGGGAAGGTCAGCGGAGGGTGCGAGCTTAGGTGGGACTGGACCAGATTGTGCCACAGTTAGAAACAAGTGTGAGGACCCAGGAGCAGCTATCCAGCTACCACTGGTACCAACATTGTTTTTCTTTTCCAAAAACTTCCTTAGATTACTTTTCCAGATTCCTTTTAGAACTATTTTCCTTAAGTTCCAAGACATACTCTTTAGGACTTTCCACTGTAATTGCATAAAATCTTTATCCTTACATGGGGAAGAGTTTGAATCATTACAAAATTGTGTCTTTGCTTTGTAAATTATTCTCACCAGAAGTTTAGATTTTTTGTGTGTGATTTGTATTTCATGGATATTTTATGTGCATGAGGGTAGGTTATCAGTCAATTTGGAGATTATTAGTTCTTGCTCTTATAAGAGGTCTGCTGTCTAACATTGCACGATACTGTATAGTACACTTAAAATTTTAAGAGGGTGGATCTCAACGTAAGTGTTCTTACCACAATAAAGTAAAATAATTTTTACTTTATTAAATTATTAAATTAATTAATTTACTTTATTAAAAATTTATTAAATTAATAAAGTAAAATAATTTTTACTTTATTAAATTATTAAATTAATTAATTTACTTTATTAAAAATTTATTAAATTAATAAAGTAAAATAATTTTTAAAAAGTAAACAGGAGAAAATAGCAATGCAACAACATTTACAATACTCAAATGTTATATGACTGCTAGTGTGTGAATCAAGATTACATTTTAATGATTCTAAGATGCATTATCATAAGAATCATTAACAGGTCAATAAATAAACTTTAAGTTGGATCTCTGCAAGTAACTCTCTGCAAGCTGCTCTAGAGGTGGGAGAAGGGATTTGGGATAGTCTCCATGTCATTTCCAAGAATTCTAGTACTGGTGTTTTAGTCTAGATCAGAGATATAAATTCCTAATGCCCTAGCTATCTGAACTATCTCCTAAAGTCAGGCTCTTGCAAGAGGCATGACCCTCTGCCTCCAGGATGAAAAGGGAACATCAAAAGGCCTAGACCTCAAGTATGTGACCCACTCAATATCCTGGAGCTTGAAGTCTTCACTGCTGCAATCATTTCTTTGGCATTTTACTTAGCGAATGAACATTATGGTCAAGTCATAACCCTTCTTCTTGGCTATCCCTGCATGGTATGCAAAATAATGAAACATGCTTGCTCTTTAAAGAAAAGGCTTCCTTCTTTAAGAATTGTAGCCCTGGGATCATCGGATAGCATGTTAGTTGTTGCAGCACAGATATGTGCTTAGAGTTCTCTGTTTTGGCGTCTGTCAAGACTATTCAGATCTCTTCTCTCTGCCCTTTTTAGGTTTGACACCTATAGATCCAAGAAAGAGAGTGAACGTCTGGTCCAGTATTTGAACGCGGTGCCCGATGGCAGGATCCTTTCTGTTGCAGTGAATGATGAAGGTTCTCGAAATCTGGATGACATGGCCAGGAAGGCAATGACCAAATTGGGAAGCAAACACTTCCTGCACCTTGGATTTAGGTACTGCCCCTCACTTCGGCTTCCACTGGGCTCTGGAACATTGAAGCCACCCTATCCCACTGAGAATTTACCTTTCCCATCTCCTCTCCCCATAGCCGTACCATCCTAAATGACCTGGTGGATACAGGCATTTGCATTTGACATCTGCATTTGGCATATTTGGGGATTCTTCTTAAAGAAAGCTTGTTTTTTTCTTACAAGCATAGTTCACTCAAAAAACACAAAAGCTCTGTGTTTATATGAACTCATTCATTCAGCCAGCCACTTACAAAATATTAAGTGAGTATCCACTGTGTGTAAGAGCCATGCCTCCAATGCACAACTAATATTCATTTTCCCTTTCTTTGGCAAAGGGATCTTGTCATGGCTTGGGGATTGGCAGATAGTTTTTCAAAGATTATGTGAAATGTTTCTGCTGAGCCAAATGCCCAAGGAGAAGCAGCCCTTTGACATGTTCTAGTGTGTGTTTTGTTTGCCTTGGAGTGCAGCATCATGCCTGTCATTGGCATGCACACACATTGGCACCAAGAGGACGCTGCTTGCCCCATAGTAAACACACCTTTAAAAAAAAATTCATTTAATTTAAAGTTGCGGGATGCATGTGCAGGATGTGCAGGTTTGTTACATAGGTAAACGTGTGCCGTGATGGTTTTCTGCACCTATCAACCCATCGCCGGGGTATTAAGCCCAGCATCCACTAGCTATTTGTCCTGATCCTCTCCCTCCCTCTGCCCCCGCCCCTGCCAGGCCCCAGTGTGTGTTGTTCCCCTCCATGTGTCCATGGTAAGCATGCCTTTTCATCATGTTGAATCAAATCTCAGCTCAGTGGAAAGTTGAGGTTATCTGTCCCACGGCTGTTTAGAGATTATGATGCTCCCCACTTCAGCTTCCCGCATCTGGGAGCAAGATCAGAGGGAAGCCAGAGACTTTTCTGGGCTTGGAGCAAAGCAATTTTGCTGGCTGGGCAGAAATTCCCTGGGCAAGGGAGGGGAGCTCCAGGTTCCAGAGTGCATTCTCCGACAGCCCAGAGACTACTTCTTCTGGATGGGAAACTCAAGCAGGAAACTTAAGCAGCCAAAGATGACAATGATACCTTGGCATTGCAAGTCTCCTTTGTTAGCAAACACTAAGTGCACTTCCATTCTGTTGTTTTATAAACCAAAAGGCCAGTTTATTAATTTACAGTGAGAGTTAGAAACACCAGGAAGCTGACTACTTAGGGCCTCAGCAGAAGAAGAAAGTGGCTAAGGGCCCAAGATCTGGCATCCGGTGGCCTGAGTTTGAGTCTGGGTTGTACCTCCTAGGAGGTGTGACTGCAGGCAAGTGACTCATTCTCTGCCTGGTCCTGAGTCTGTAAAATAGGATATGCCAGCAGCTATCTCAAAGGACTATGGGACAATTAAATGTGATAATATGAGCAAAATATTTTTCATCATGTCTGGCACAGAATAAGCACTCCATAAATGTTAACAACTATTTTCTCCTTATAAACAAGAGCCACTGGAAAGATGGGCACTCACCATCTTTTGCTAGGGTGGTTCACATGGGCAAAGGAGATATGTAGGCAGGAATTACATGTCGACATTCTTTGAGTGATAAACTTAAAGCATCGAAAATCAGTAGGAGAACTGAAACTTGGACCCTTCATTTGTTCACACATTCAGGAAATGATTATTGAACACATACTGGTGGGAGGTACTCAGTTAGACCAGGTGTCCTGAGCTCTCGGGGGAAGGCAGGTATGAATGGAAATTGGTGACGGGGCATGAGAGAGCAACAGAGCGGGCAAGTGGAATTTAGTGCAGATGAACACATGAGGATGAGACCAAGAAAGTTCCCATAGAGAGATCAGCACCTTCGGAGACCCAGGGGCAAAAGTATGCCTCTCCCAAAGAAGGTGGGGATGGTCAGGCAGTGGCAGTATATGAGAGAGGGCAAGGGATGAGAGGTGAGGCTGGAGGAGGGCGGGAGCAGAGGACCTTCGATTCTGTGCCAAGGAGCTTGGATTTTATCCAAAGGGCAATGGGGAACTACTGAAGGATTTAAGCAGGAAAGTGGACAGTCAAATCCCCAACCTCAGTTAAACACCATTCAATAGTGACTCATTTTCCAAGACAAGAGATCAAAACAAGAATAACAGAGAGCTATTCAGCACCAAAATCGATTGATGGCTTATAGTAAGAGAGGGCTACTGTAGGGGAGGAAAACCTCTTTCCTTCTACTCTTCTAAGTTCTTGGCTGGAGCACCTGCAACAAATCACTGATTAACAGGAGAAAAGCACACAAATGTAGTAAGTTTTACACAACACAGGAGCCTTCATAAGGAAACAAGGACCCAAAGAAACAGTTAAACCTGAGTATCTGTACACGAGGTTTGATGAAGTGGAGAGCTGTGGGAAAATGTGGTAGGACAAGGGGCTTGAGTTAAGCACAGTAAACAGGGGAAACTTAGCAAGGTCTCTGTTCCTTCAGTTTCCTCTTGGCTTCCTTCTGTGTTTGGGGATAAGGATGATCTTTTTCTCAGAATAAGGAAGGCCCTCTCACATAAAGGTCTTAGACCTGCTTCAGGGGAAAGTCAGAAACTCCTTCCTGCCATTTCACAAATTCCTTGAGCTTGAAATATTAAATATGCCAAGTTGCCATTTTGGGGGGTAGCATGTCCTGAACCCCATTACTGCATTAGGCATTATGCAAAATGCCTAAAACAAAATGGGGTAAGAAAACTTTCCTGCCCTAAAGCAGCATGTGCTTTCATGGAGGAAAGATGGATGTACAATTTTTGAAAACCTTAAACCGTTTTTTGCTTCCCTCCCCATTAAGAAGAAGAGAGATTTCTCTCCTTTCCACGGCCCAAGGCAGATGGCTAGGGTAGTCAGTCACGTTAGCCTCTGGTATTTTCCTCGAGCTCAACTCTAGGGGAGCTGAGCATGAGAGAAACAACCTTTCTCTCTTGGAACATGTTTTCCTGAAGGTATCCAAGCACTTGCTTCAGGACATAATTGAGTTTGGCGGGAGGTATGGTAGGTCTGTTGGCTTGTTTGTTTATTTGTGATTCATACTCCCATCTTCTGCCAGAATGGAGCTGAAGAGACTCACAGGGAGCAAACATCAGGCAGGCCAGTGAGCAAGGAAGCCCAGAGGAGTGCTTGCAAAGAAAGGTGCTTCTTCTGGAGAAGAGAAGCCCAGCAAGTGAATGAATTTCCCCCAAACAGCAGGGAGGGACCCTCTTCCACCTGATGCTGCTTCAACTCTGTTCCATCCCCCCACACCCTGTGCAGGTTCAGACTCATGCAGAACTTTACTTTTTGTTATTTGTTTCTTTTTTTCAGACACCCTTGGAGTTTTCTAACTGTGAAAGGAAATCCATCTTCTTCAGTGGAAGACCATATTGAATATCATGGTAATACATAGCTGGCTGGAGGCCTGATTCCCTCCAGTGTCTCTCTGACCAAGAGGTGCAGGGCTTTTCTGAACAGCTCACTTTTCTCTGAGCGTGATTGTCCAGCTCCCAATGCCTAGATGAGTGAGTAGCCGCTTAACTGGCCACCTTACATGGAAGTGGCAAAGGCCAATGCTGGCCAAAGACCCATCACTTGCGATAATATTTACCTTTTCATGGAAATCTTCACTGACTTAATCTAAAACCTAGAATTGGCATAGAAAAGATAAGAACGGAGATAGAGCCAGCAGGGTTGGTACTTTAAGAGCTAAAACGAGGCCGGGTGTGGTGGTTCACACTTGTAATCCCAGCATTTGGAAAGGCTGAGGCAGGTGGATCACTTGAGATCAGGAGTTCGAGACCACCCTAGCCAATATGGTAAAACCCTGTCTCTACTAAAAATAGAAGAAAAAAAAAAAAATTAGCCAGGCATGGTGGCGGGCGCCTGCAGTCCCAGCTACTTGGGAGGAGGTCGCACCACTGCACTGCAGCCTGGGTGACAGAGAGAGACCCCGTCTCAAAAAAATAAAAAATAAAAAATAAGAAGAGCTAAAACAACACTTTAGATGGGCTTTCTGGACACAGTGGTAGCCTCCTTTGCCCAGCAAAGGCTGTGGGAAGCGCTGCAGTTCTAATGCCAAGGAAGAATTCAGACCATGAGACACGCTGGAGTTCTACAATCTGAATTCGTTGGGAGGCTGGAACTAAACTGTCAAAACTGAAGCAAAAGAATGGATGATAATCTGCTTCCCAAGTGAATGAATGTCCTGATTTTCTTTTATCTACTTAAAAAAATTTTTTTAAAGAACTGAGTCAATGTCCATGTGTGTAGGGGGATTTCCTTGCCTTGGAATCATAGCTTTTTGAATTTGGGGGTCTATCCAGCTCCTAAAGGGTCTGATTTCTCTGACAGGACATCGAGGCTCTGCTGCTGCCCGGGTATTCAAATTGTTCCAGACCGAGCATGGAGAATATTTCAATGTTTCTTTGTCCAGCGAGTGGGTTCAAGGTGAGGAGTTTCAGACAATTTGGTGACCCCTAAGAGTGGGATAGAAGACCAGAAAACACTGTCTTTTGCAGAACTAGGATTTATCTCTTGTACCAGTAGGACCACTTTAATTTTTGCAGAATCAACTAAAAATGTGCAACCAAACGTTGTCTTTAATTAGTCAAGCCACTTTAGCCCATAGCCCAGAAGGATGTTGTCCTCTGGCTAAGATTTCAGTTTCACCTCAGTCAGGGTCTGTGGCATTCAGCTTAGTTCACAGAGTATCTTTGATGTGGCAGGCAATGGCACTGAACAGGAAATGCAGATAGGAATAGAACCTGCCCTTCAAATAGCCCACACTCAAGGACTACAGAAAGCAGCAATCCTAGTTGCAGTCCTTGGATAATGGGTTTACAGACGGACTTTCTTTCTTTTCTCTTGGTTTATTTGCTTTTACAATAACAAAGAATATAAATTGCTTTTATAAAAGTAAGAAACTCATTAAGAGAAACTCATTTTTAAATTAAAATGTGGGAGTGTAGGCAGATTGATTAGAACCATCCATGCCCCAGCCTGGTGCAACCACAGACAGATAATATTCAGTTCCCATGGTACTGAGGACGCTTGGAGACACACTGAGTGTGACTTGCCCTCACAGGCAACCTCCTGTCTGACTGTGCTGTTTGCTTTCTGCCTAGATGTGGAGTGGACGGAGTGGTTCGATCATGATAAAGCATCTCAGACTAAAGGTGGGGATAAAATTTCAGACCTCTGGAAAGCTCACCCAGGAAAAATCTGCAATCGTCCCATTGATATACAGGTACCAAACTCACAGCAAAAATAGAAAATAGAAACGTGTTGTTTTGAAGAGGACTCTATAGATCACAGACATTCTTGCCACTTGCGTGCTGTGATTCTCATGGCCCTCCTGTGAGGTAGGTCAGTCAAAGAGTACTGTTCCCACTTTAGAGACTGAAGCAGAGGCTTACTATCTGCCCAAAAACCAGGGCTCAGATTCTCTCCTGGGTCCAGCTTCCGAGTTTCTTCTCTTTAACTTGCTTCTTCAGCCATGGCTGAGTGTGCCTCCACTACAGGGATGGGTTTGGCCTCCCTAGCCTCACTTCCCAGTCAATTTCCTTAGGGACCTTGAGTGCACAGGATGCAGCTAGGATTTGGGGTGCAGGCCAGGCCAGCCCAGATGTAGAACACACGCACGGCCTTGTTCTCAACTGAGCTAAATCAAAGCCAGCATTCATAGAATGGACAGTGTTTGCTCAAAATCTTCATTGGAGTTAATTCCATCTGAAGGGGACCTTGATGTTCTCAGTTGGCCCCATCCATCAAGAAAGTGTTGAGTAAATACACAGGCCTCACCATTCACCAGCTGAGCCAGTGGGATACTGGGCTTTGGGAACAACAGGAGAGACAGGAGAAATAGGCAAGGTAAGTGAGATTTATTTCCTTATGTCCAGTCTCATTCCAAGACAAGATTTGAGGCTGCTTAAATGCTTGATAGAGAATTAGAAGTCATTTGAGCTGGGCTCAGTGGATCATTCCTGTAATCCCAGCACTTTGGGAGGCTGTGGGGAGATCACTTGAGGTCAGGAGTTAGAGACCAGCCTGGTCAGTATGGTGAAACCCCTCTCGACTAAAAATATGAAAAAAAAAAAATTAGCTTAGTGTGGTGGCGGGTGCCTGTAGTCCTAGCTACTCAGGGGTCTGAGGCAGGAGAATTGCTTAAAGCTAGGAGATGGAGGTTGCAGTGAGCTGAGATCACATCACTGCACTCCAGTCTGGGTGACAGAGCAAGACTCCGACTAAAAAAAAAAAAAAAAAAAGGCATTTGAGAAAGGCCATTTCCACCCGTTTTATCCTCCTTCAGCCAATAAAAAGAGCTACCACATTTGTACAACACTTTTTCCTAGAATATCAAAGCTCACATCCCAGGTCAGCTTGAGTCCCAGGCCATCTGTCTGTGCTTTCACCCCGCCACACCATCCTGATCAGAACTTCTGCCCTCTGTCTTGCATTGTAGGAAGGAGCCCTTATCCAAGGGAGGAGCCTCTGTACTGCACTTAGCAAAGGCTGAGGAAAACTTTCTCATTATTTGGCTAAGGCTCTTCCCTTCACATGGCTTCAATGTTATTGAGAAGGATTTACCCAGATTAAGTTTCAAGTTGCAGATTCTCCTTGGGTCCAACAGAATCAAAAAGCACTGATCCCCCACAGCACATTCTTTCCAGATTTAATTTTAATTTTCTCTCGTAACCTTGAATGTTCCAGCTTTAATTCTGAAATAGCCATAATCTTATCCCTCCAGTTCACTTGACCACAGGAAGTCTAGCTCTTTACCAACCTCCCCTCTCCAAATACTTCTGGAAATGCTCAAGGAATGCTTACGTGGTCTACAAATCTTTCCCGGTGTTTGCTCTGCCAGTTGTCTGGCTCCAGACATTGTTGATTGGAAGACCACCTCTCGGTGCCAGGAAAACAGCATTCCTTAGACATTCTCCACTCTTGCATTTACTTTGCTCCCAGCACAGACACAGGCCCTTCCTTGAATGTCCCAAAACACAATTAAACCCAGGCTGAGAGCTCTGAAAGCCAAGACCCTTCATAGGGACCCAACCCTACACTCTATAGCTATTAGTCTGTTGCCATATTTCAAGGCCTAGTTTTCTTCCAACAAAAAGAGTTCCCTTGACAATACATTCCCCATGTTCGAGTTCTCCATTATTTGAGGTTCAGAGAATAGAAGATCCAACAGCAGTGTGGTCCCCTTACTCAGAAGCTTAGGAAAGTCTTCCCACAATGAAAGCATTCAGAACTCCCAATTCCATAATAAGACCTTTGGCTTTTTCTTGGCAAAACCAAGGTCTATTGAGATGGTCATCTAAGAGGTAAGAGTCATGTGCCTCCAAGGGTGAATTCAAACCTCCATCTCTACCGACGAGAAGATGTTGTCATGCTGCAAAGATCAGTCTTACTCCTAATTCTCGCCACCAATCTTTAATCAATGGTCATCCCCAGACTTAGCTAGAGCATCTCTTCATACTCATCAAAGGTAAAAATGGTGATACAGAATATGCTCCTGGATGTTTCCAAGGCCAGAAAAACAAAGCCAGTCTTGTTTATGGTCACAAGAGGTGAGAGAAGCAGGATCTCCTCCTTTTTAGCAGGTGACAAACGCATCAGCCAAAAGCTAAATGACCTAGTTAATTAACCCAGGGAGAGACTAAGATGAAACAGAACTTTCCACATGTTCATTTTTGCCACTATTGCAAAAATGCAGTTTTTCTCTGGTCACCTGGTGCCTCTCACCTCCCCAGGCCCTGAGCTCTCACGTGCTCCTCTTCCTGCTTGTGTCTGCCCCCAGTGCCCAACTCCGTGTCATACACAGTGGGTCCCGGGATACCTGCCATGCACTGACATAGCCAGATCCTCTGGGCCAGGGAGTGTCAAGGACATTTGCAACCTAGGCAAGATTGGAGGAAGCAGGTTGGGAAGAAAGGGGAAGCAGCAAGACTGCACAGTTGACCTTAAGAAAAGCTTTTCCAAGATCTGATATTTTGTGATTCTGAAAAAAATAATAATAACAAAAACACACTGTTTCTATGTCTTGCCCTTCGTTCAGTTCTCCTTGGCTGAAAATTCTCTTGCCTCCCACCTTCTCTCTTAAAACCCAGCCACCCTTCGAGGCCAGTGGGATCTATTGGACTCAGATTTCCTTGGGGACATCAGGCAGTCTGTGTGTTCCCCACAGCAGCTGGTGCAGTGGCTAGAGGTCGGCCTGATGGTAATGAAAACATATTTTGAAGTCAGAGAGATCTAAGCCTGCCAGAGAGATCACAGCTCTACCACTTGTGAGGTTTGGCATATTAGCAAGTGAGGTGCCCACAGTGCAAAATTTAAGGCAGCCCGCTCCCTCCAGTGCCAACTCAATACTTGCATGACCCCAAGAGTGGGTGCTGCCTTAAATTTTGTGCCCTGGGTACCTCACTCACAGTCTTGTTACTTAGTGCCTCAGTTTCCTCACAGTAAAAATAGGGCTAATAACTGTTTCCTCATGGGCATGTTTTGTGGATTCAGTGCAGTGAAGTGTGCAAACCGAAAAGTGGCACACACATTTTTTATTATTTAAAATTAATTTATCGGCCGAACACAGTAGCCCATGCCTGTAATCCAAGCACTTTGGGCGGCCAAGGTGGGTGGATCAATTGAGGTTAAGAGTTTGAGACCAGCCGGGCGCGGTGGCTCACGCCTGTAATCCCAGCACTTTGAGAGGCCGAGGCGGGCAGATCACGAGGTCAGGAGATCGAGACCATCCTGGCTAACACGGTGAAACCCCGTCTCTACTAAAAATACAAACAATTAGCCGGG
>NW_012102632.1:1582540-1616062 GCF_000951045.1 Mandrillus leucophaeus | reverse complement strand
GGAGAATCGCTTGAACCTGAGAGGTGGAGGTTGCAGTGAGTTGAGATGGCGCCATTGTACTCCAGCTTGAGCAACAGAGTGAGGCTCCGTCTCAAAATAAATAAATAAATGAAATGAAATGAAATGAAATACAATAAAACAAAACAAAATTATTAGTTATAATATTGATAATTATTTTGTTACTAATTATTATTACCAGGAATAATAATAAACTCAAGTCTACTTAAAGATCTGTTTCTCTGAATGACGATGGATTCCCTTTTCCTCTTCTTATCCAAAACTGAGGTCATTCTTCAGGTTAGAAAAAGGTAAAAAAGAAAAAGCAGCAGAATTGAGTAAATGTTCTTCTGGAATTATTGTTGGATCATTGCACCTGGAAAAAATCTC
Organism: Mandrillus leucophaeus; assembly: GCF_000951045.1. Lineage (NCBI taxonomy): Eukaryota > Metazoa > Chordata > Mammalia > Primates > Cercopithecidae > Mandrillus > Mandrillus leucophaeus. Next base: position 1,615,675 of record NW_012102632.1, on the reverse strand, counting down.
CAGCTCCCTTCGATGATGTTTCCAGGCTCAGTTCTCAATCTTACGGGGTCTCCCATTGAAGAACATGCTAGCCTCAGGGGGAAATGTCAGGAGGCCGGAGGAGCTGGGCTTACCTTAACTGACCTTGAGCTTACATCTGAACCCCACCAGTGTTGACCTCCGTCTAAAAAGCAAGTTTGCAACCCCTGTCTCTCTGGCTGCTGTGGAGACCACCTGAGATAGTGGGTGTGAGTGTGTTTTTGCAGGAAATGACTGAGTTTTAATTGTGGCTGAACTCACATCCACATGGCTCTTCTTCCAAGCCAAAGATAACGGATTTGCTGGGTTTAAAACAATGTTTCCTAAAAAGTCTCCTCTTTTTTTTTTTTTTTTTGTCTAATTTTTTTTTTTTTTTTTTTTTTGATTGGCTATACTTTCCTTCCTTATTACCCCAGTCTGGTCCCTTTGGTCTCTATGCCAAAGATGACAGCAGCTACAGCCCTTGCTCTAAATTGCATGTCTCTGAATGATAGTCACGGTCAGGATGCAGACACACCCTGGCTCTGGGATGGGCCCCAGCTGGCAGGGATCGTGCCCTCCTGGGAGCCTGCTCCCTAAATTCTCCACCTGGCCTTGTGGTGGCTCACCAGCCAGCCCTCATCCACTGAGACCTCACTCTGTGCCAGGCCCTGGGCTGAATGCTGGGGACAAGGGGGCAGAAACCAGCTCCTTGCCCTCCCAGAGCCCACCATGTGGTGGGAGGAGGCAGACATTTGAACAAAAGACATTAGGTGGCTTCTGCCTTAGGGCAAGAGTGGATGGGGCTTAGAAGTGTTGCGTTGTAGTTACATAAGTCTGGGTTCAAGTTTTAGCTCTGCCACCTACTGACTTTGTGATCCAGGGTAAGTGACTGAACCTCTCTTAGGATGAGTTTCCTTATCTATAAAAGTAACAGCAGCCTCATAGTTTTGCTACGAAGATGAAATGAAATAATATAGGTAAACATCTAGCTTTATAACGACACAAGTGGTTCTCAAACTTTCTTGCCCATTAGAATCACCTGGGCAACTTTTAAAAGTCCAGATTCCATGCTGCACCCCAGACACAATCAAATCTGAGACTCCAAGGATGGGGACTGGGCATGAGTATTTTTTAAAGACTCCTCCCCAGGGGATGTGGAACCATGTCTGGCCTGTTGGCCGCTGTTCATGGTGCTGGTAGAGGTGGTGCAAACTGTAAAAAGTGGCCAGCCCAGAGCCTAGAAGAGTGGTTACTTATTGTAGATGCTCCATAAAATGTTCACCCAGCCATAAGCAGTAGATCACTGGTTTCAATATTGAGTACTGTAGGACCTCAAGCCAGGCATTTATCTATTCCAAGACTTTAGGCTGTCTTTCTCATAACAAAAGTGATGGGGGCAATCATTGGGATAATCATCTCAGGCAGTTGTAAATAGTGTTGCAGCAGGGACAATTTTAGACCTCTGAGTATATGTTTAGAACATTAATCATCACCTTCCTTCTTTATAAAAAAATGACTTTGCTCTGTAATTTCTGTGTCATTCCCAGGCCACTACAATGGATGGAGTTAACCTCAGCACCGAGGTTGTCTACAAAAAAGGCCAGGATTATAGGTTTGCTTGCTATGACCGGGGCAGAGCCTGCCGGAGCTACCGTGTACGGTTCCTCTGTGGGAAGCCTGGTAAGCAGCCCCTTGTCGGGGATGCAGATGCAACTATGGCTCGGTTCCTTGAACTGGCAGCTATGCAGGCAACCTCCAGACGTCTCAGTGAGACAGTACTCCCAAAGGAGAGCACTTTTGTGACACAGGAGCAGTGGGAGGATCCTTGGAGTTGGCAGGAGACAGCAGAACCCCACCCCGCCCATAAGCCTTTCAGGAAAAGGAAGGGCCTGGTCCAAGACAGTCAACGTACAGATGGACAGAGCTGTCCTCCCTTGCAGAGATGTGCAGCTCTTTGCCTCTTTGGGTGCTATTATTTTAAACCCAGTTCCTAAGGTGCTTGTTAGAAGAGATTGGAAATGGTCGGGTTGTTCTCAGAGGCACTTGGCCATCTCCAGAAGGCAGTCATTAGGAATGAAAGTTTAGGGGGAGAGGTTTATGGCAACTGAAAATAATAGTTGAGAGGAACTATATTTGTTTTACATCTTGAGCAAAGTGGGTGGGGTGAGGCAGCCACATTTAACTCCAGCTAAGAAGTTAGTGGAAAATTCCCCTGCCCAGAGCTAATGAATGGCTCTTTTCTGGTAGGGTTTTTGTTGACTTCAAAAACCTTTACCAAGAGTGGGATGGAGCAAGCTAGTGATTTGGGTTTTGGATAGGCAAACCTGGCATTTAGTTATTTATGGAGGGGAAGGGAAAAAAGAGATAGCCAAAAGTTTGCCAAGGGCAAAGGCCTCTATCTCAGTCTTTCCTGTTTTGGGTTACAGTGAGGCCCAAACTCACAGTCACCATTGACACCAATGTGAACAGCACCATTCTGAACCTGGAGGATAATGTACAGTCATGGAAGCCTGGAGATACCTTGGTCATTGCTAGTACTGATTATTCCATGTACCAGGCAGAAGAGTTCCAGGTTCTTCCCTGCAGATCCTGCGCTCCCAACCAGGTCAAAGTGGCAGGTAGGACTTTTACTAAGCCCTTCGTAGACTGGATCAATCTGAAAATTGTTAGGCTTAAAGTAAAGTGAAGTTACAACAAATCTGTATCAGTCAGCTATGGCTGTAATAATGCTGCATAACAAAAAAAAAAAATCTTAAAACCTCGTGACAAGTCTTTATTTCTTACTCATGCATCTACAGGTTGTCTAGGGTTCAGCTTCTCTACACTGAGCCTGACTCCAGGCTGAGAGTTGGGTTCAAGTCACTTCCATATGACTCCCATTCTTCCCAAAACATGTTCTTCTCATGGGGGAGGTTGCAGACTCCTAGTGGTGAGCAGAAACACAGAATTCTTAAGGCCTAGGCTCAAAGATGGCACATTCTCACACTCACATTCCACTGGCTAAAGTAAATCACATGGTAAAGCACAACACAAAGAGTCTAGGGAAGCATATGTCTCTCATCAAGTTTGAGGGAGAGGAAGTGAATATTTGTTAGACAATTATTCAATCTACTACAAAATTTTTAATCTCTTCTATCTGTGTATTTGGGGTTTTTCTTTTACTTCTCCTAAATCTTGATTTAGATATCCTGTAACTTATGTTATGTGAGGTTACTGGAATCACAGATTGTTAAAGGTAAAAAGAGACTTCAAATATAATCCAGGTCAATTATTCTTAGTAGAGGGAGTTATGTATCAATTAGAGTTCTTTGGTTGTAAGCAACAGAATCCAACTTGACTATCTTAAGCAAAACAGGAATTTACTGAGAGGCTATTCAACTAATTGGAGAACTAAGGAAAAGCTGAATAACTAACCTCCAAAAGGACAGGGAACAGGGTAGCTTCTGGGATCTGGGTAGCAGGAACTAATGGACTGCATCCTTAAGGCATCATCTTTAAGAACCATGCTTAGGCCCTGGGACACAGTGCTCAAAAGTCACCTTCCAGGGAGAGAGCATCTGCTTGGGCTGGTGGCTTGTGTGCTCACCCTTTGGCTAGGAAAGACAAAAACCATCATTGAAAGTTCTTCTAAGACTGCATCAAAGGGATAAATGGCCGTTCCCCAAAGGAAAATTGGTATGTATTACCAGAAGAAAGGAGAATCAGCATGTAAGGGGCGTTAAAAATATCACATGCTACAGGACCATAGCACCTGGAGGAGTATTATAATATGGGGTTGGGAGAAAGCCCATGGATTGAGAAAGCGTATCCAATATACTCACCATATCTACTATTTTGGAAACAAACCCACAGAACATAAAATTCAACACAATCTTTTTGGCTGCCTGAGATGTGCTTGTGGAAGAATCTGTGGTGGCAAAGTTTAAAAAATCCGAGAACATTGATGGAATTCAGTCCTCTTATCTCACTCATAGGGGAAGTGGACCCTAGAGGTCATGTGGTGGAGACAGTCCACAAACAATGTGGCTGTGATGTCAGCGTGCCCACCTTACACTTCAGAACCTGAAAAAGAAGGCTTACGTGTTTTTGAGGCAGGTGGTAATTTGGTGAGTGTAGCTAAAGAGAGGGAAAGAAACAGCAGCTTGTGGGTAGAGGCCGAGATGACTAGACATTTGTTCCTTGACAAAGTAGCAGAGTCTGCTTTTTAAAATGACAGTGTTTGAACCCCTACATTATTTGCAAAAGGTTTTGGGGTATCTTACCATAAACACAGTCCAAGTAAATCTGGCAACAAAGGTAAAAAAGATGGAAGGAGAATAAATTCAGCAAAACCAGAGGGGGAGGTGACTAAGATTAGCGGAAGAGCAGAAGATACTAAAATAGACAATAAACCTTATCTCTGAGCTCCTTGGCAGCCAGAGCAAAGAAAGAAACTTCACCAATTACTTAATTATCATCCACTGAAAGGAAGGCAACAAGGAGCCCAGAAGACCAAGAGGGACAACTTTCTCTTAGTTCTGAGCCACTGAGGAATTTGCCACAAGGGTTTTCATAAGAAAGATATTCACAACAATGTGAGCAGCAATGCTGGGAGCAGTTTTATGCAAAGATGCCCTCTGTGTGGCTATTTGCAGTTTGACTCCTCATAGTAGATGGGGACATGTTGTTGGTCACATTCTCTAAAGACGTTTTGAAGAAGACATTTTTGGCTTGGGTTTTGTTTGGCAGAGGCAGAATAGAATAAAAATGTGGGCTTTGGAACCAGACATCCGGGATTTGGGTTCCAGGAATGCCAGTTATTTGCTGTATGACCTTAGACAATTACATAATCTTTCTTTATGTCAGCTTCCTCATCTGTAAAATGGAGATAATGATCGTGACTACTTCATGGGATTATTGTGAGGATTAAAGGAGTCCGTATATGTGAGGCACTTATAATATTGCCTAGCACACAGTAAGTGCTTAATGAGTGTTAGCTCTTACTATTACAATTAGGTGCAATAATTTAGCAACTATGCTTAAAGATGGGAAAGGAGGAAGGGGCGTGGCTAACAGCAATTTATACCAATTCTGCTCCTTTGGGACATGCAGGTAGAGGGTGTTGTAGTGAGAGGGAAACAAACTATTTCTATCATTATTATTATTGTTATTACTTTATAGAGACAGAGCCTCACTATGTTGCCCAGGCTGTTCTCAAAATCCTGGGCTCAAGTGATCCTCCCCGTTCAACCCTCCCAAAGTGCCGGGATTACAAGCATGAGTCACCACACCTGGCTATCATCATTATTAATGAACACCCGAGGTCTGTCATAGGCCTGCAGCTATTTCTGTGCACGTCTCCAGTGCTTCAAGGTGTGAGTGTGCATGTTGCACATTTCCCCCACCCTTAGCCTGGGCAGGTGGCCTTGTCCCACCCTTCCTCCACGAGGAGATGGGCAGGAGCATTTCATCATGTATTCAACAAGCCATTAGAAAGCACATACAGGCCGGGCATGGTGGCTCATGCCTGTAATCCCAGGACTTTGGGATGCTGAGGCAAATGGATCACAAGGTCAAGAGTTCGAGAGCAGCCTGGCCAACATGGTAAAACCCCGTCTCTACTAAAAATACAAAAATTAGCCAAGCATGGTGGCTTGTGCCTATAATCCCAGCTACTCAGGAGGCTGAGGCAGGAGAATCGCTTGAACCTGGGAGGCGGAGGTTGCAGTGAGCCAGGATCATGCCACTGCACAGAGTGAGACTCTGTCTCAAAAAAAAAAAAAAAGGGAAAGGAAGGAAGGAAGGAAGAAAGAAAGAAAGGAAGGAAGGAAACACATACAATGTGCCAAGCTTGTATACGGCATGGTGAGCAAGATAGACGTGTTCCCTGTCCTCAGGGAACCTGCAGTCCAGCAGTGAAGATAGATATCCACCAAAGTATTATTCCAATCAAAATAGAATTCCAAAATAGAATGATGACAACTGCTATCAAAGTGGGATATGGGAGGTGCTGGGAGTATAGAAAAGGGAGATTTGGCAAAGACAAACAGGCATGGGAGTCTTCCCAGAGGAATGAGTGACTGAGCTGAGACAGAATAGAAGCTACCTAGGGAGAAGTACTGTCAGAGGGGAACATAAAGTTGAGGGGTGCATGGTGTGTTCCAGCTACCAAAAGGCCAGAGTAGCTGAAGTGGAGAATGGGAGAGCTGCATGGGGCTCGAGAGAGAGGACGGGGCCGTGGTGCAATTTGGGGCTTTATTCTGAGTGCACAGGGAAGTCACTGAAGGGCAGAAGCTTACTGGATTTCCCTTGGCAAGGAAAGACTGTCTAGATCTATATTTATAGGAGGGTGTCAAGAGAAGCAAGTTCCTAATGATTGTTAAACCCTTGGGTCTTCACTGAATGACTATGTGTCACCCAGGGACCATTGTGAAGAAGCCTCTGGGAGGTCAGATGTCCTCCTGGACTCTTGGCAGGAGTGGCATTCAGACCATCTGAGCTAATGTCACTGTTCACTGTAAGATGATCCATGGGCCTGGGGTAGCGTTTGGGCTATTTAGGAGGGTGAAAGCCTGACTGTGAGCCTTTGCCTGCATGGAGGTGAGAGGGCGTTCTAGGGAGAGCTGCTCAGGGTTCCTTCAGACCAGTCCTCATCTGCACCCCAGGGTGGGTCACCCTGAGGCCTGCATGGGTGGTCTCACTTTGAGCAGGTCCTAACAAGGCAACTGTGGTGCCAAGGGTGGCCCTGAGAACGGAGAACCTGTGTGCATCAAAGCATTTCTGCCTCAGCCTATGGTGGGGTTGGGGTGTCCATGGAGGAGAGCTGCTCTTCTTGATCACGTTTGACCACCAGGGTCAGCTGCTTCTGGAGGTCCCTGAAGGCTGGACAGAATGCAGGGGGGCAGCTCCAGGCCCCAAGTACCAAGCAGGAGAGGATAAGTGGAGAAGATGCTGCGCCCACCTCAATGCCCTCTATTTTCTTTGGGGTTAGCACTGCCTGTGCTTGTTTCCCCATTAGCCCCACCCCAGCCTACCGCCCCTCCCTTAAAGACATTCAGCTCGGAGCAGCCACCTCCTTTGCTCTGCCCGGGAGCTGTGGGGCCCCCATGAAAACAGCAGCTCCTGGTGAACAGCACCAGAAAAGCCCCAGGTAGGGGTGCATGTGTGTGAGTGTGTGAGAGTGTGTGTGTGTGTATGTGTGTGTGTTGTGTCGGTCTGTTCTGGAGAGGCTCACATTCCTCCTATTCATCCCCAAGCCCATTCTCTGGCTCTCCATCTCCCCGTTGACAGGATCAAGGACTCCACCCGCTTCTCCCTTTTCTGTGAGCACCCCCACCCACCCAGCTGTCTCTTAGGCTTCTCTCCCTCAGGCTGGCTGCAGACAGGGACACAATCTATCTGGGTCCTCCTTCCTCATTGCTCCCAGATTTCATTCTACAGGACTGTTTGCATTTCCCTTAAGGACTTTCTGATGGGAAACAGATGGGGGTAACACAGTAATGAAAATGCATGAATCACCTAAAAAAAAATTTCAAAATTTTGTCAACCACAGTATGATTGCCAACACCTCACAGTGTGGCAGTTAGAACTCCCCTCCCTTGATTTTCTGCCCTGTTGTCTTTACCACCTCCCCACTTTGCCCGTGAACAGCCCCCACATCTTTAAAGAATGCTGCTGTTAGCTAGAATTAACATGAATTTCGTTTTCTGTGATATTCCAGGTGCTTCACATAAACCATCTTGTTCACTCTTCACAACAACCTAATACAGTAGGGGCTACTGTTTTCTTCATGACTCAAATGAGGAAACTGAGCCATATGGTGGCCACCAGCCACATGTAGCTACTTAAATCTAAATTGGATTAAATTAAGTTAAAAATTCTATTCCTGGCCGGGCGCAGTGGCTCATGCTTGTAATCCCAACACTTTGGGAGGCCGAGGCGGGTGGATCACCTGAGGTCAGGAGGTCGAGACCAGCCTGGCCAACATGGTGAAACCCCGTCTCTACTAAAAATACGAAAATTAACTGGGTGCGGTGGCTGGCACCTATAACCCCAGCTACTTAGGAGGCTGAAGCAGAAGAATTGCTTGAACCTGGGAGGCGGAGGTTGCAGTGAGCTGAGATCGTGTCATTGCATTCCAGCCTGGGGGACAAGAGCGAGATTTTGTCTCAAAAAAAAAAAAAAAAAATTCTACTCCTCGATCACAGCAGCCAGGTTTCATGTGTCCAGTAGCCACCAGTAACTAGTGGCTACCATACTGGACAACCCAGAATAAAGCATTTCCTTCATCACATGAAGTTCTAGTGGGCGGCATTGATGTAGGGTCAAGCAAGTCAACAGCTGAGCCAGGATTCCAACTCAGAGCTATCTGGCTCCAAGACTACATGTGCTGCTTCATCCTCCCTCCGTGAAAGCCCTTGTACCCAAGGTCTCCACATGAAGATGACTGTGGGGAACCTGGGTTTATGTTTGCTTTCTGGGGCCTTCCAGCTGGAGTCCCTCTGGACTTGTCCTCATACCCGATCTGAGAAGGTTAGGCCCCATCTCCCCAGACTTACTGAGTCCTGCTAGGTTTGAGCTACATGTGCACACTCTGGCTCCTTCCATTGGAAGGTCCTTGATGTTTTTTCTTCTCTTGACCCCAGGGTGCCTAGCACCCTGTGTACCCTGTAGAGAGGGGTCTGCAGGTTGTGGAACCAGGACACCTGCAGAGTAAAGACTAGGGTAGGTCGGCATCTGCAGTCCTGTATAGGGCAACTGTGCAGAGCCCCTCTGCTTCACAGGCCTCCTCTCCCCTCACCCAGGTGCTCACGGCTCTTCTGGATTATTTGAGACAAGGCTAGTTTGGCCACATCGGCTTTTCCCTGGTTGGGCTTCACGTATCAGTACTTTGAGGAGGAAGGGAGGAGTGGTGGCTGGTGGGAGAATTCTGAGGCAGGAGGCGGTGCGGGGGAGTCAGGCACACAGTGTCCCTTGTCTCTCGGATAGCAGCCTGGGAGTGGCCAGTGAAGACGGCAGCAGGACAGATAAGGTGGCTGCTGTAGCTAACAGCCATGGCCAGGTCTTGTAAAAGATTCTGATAGGAAGCGCTGCAGCTGGGAAGACGGCTGTTGGACTGAAATATTCTTGCAACTCTCAATCTGAGTTATATTTCCTTGGCTGACAGGAGTCTGATAAACACAGTGCCTCCACCTACCTGACAGTCACTCCTACACCCTGCCCACCTTCCTCCGTGGAACAAAGAAAGATGCCAAATTTGCTATCTACCAACTCCCGTTATTATAGGTGTGAAGCCAGCGGTGGGAGCCTTGGAGATGGTGCTAGTGACAGCTGCAGGTGTCATTTCTGTTACACTAGCCTCCTACCATATGCCAGGGGCTTAATTTCTAAGCACATCCCATGGATTAACTCATTTAACATTCACAGCCACCTTTTGAGGTATGTGCTATTATTATCTCCATTTTGTAGATGAAGAGCCTGAGGTTCCAAGAGCTTAAATACACTCAGGGACTCACAGCTGTGAGCTGAGTTGGAATCTGACCCTCACAGCCTGGCTCCAGAATTACCATCCTCCCCATCACACTATCTTACCTCTGCAGCCACGTTCAAGACCGGATCCCTGAGGAAGTTCCTCTGGCCACCTATGAGAGCAGAAACCTCTAGTCAGCGTCCTTCCTGGACACCATATTTTAAGGTGGATGCTGGCAAGTTGAGAGAAACACCCAGAGCACCAGGATGCACGTGCTGTGAGGGATGGTTGGAAGATGAAGGATGAGTGTCCTGGAGGTGGGGAGGCTTGGCCTGGTTTCCTGGCTCTGCTGAGCGCTGCAGGAACTCCCATAAGGAAAGACTAACACTGAGTGTGGTCAAGGAGCACATCACTGAGAAGGAGAAACTGGAGCTAAGTGGGACAAAGTGGAGAAAGCGTTCTGCAGTTAGAGGGAGATACACTGATGAAAGCAAAGGCATGTTCAAGGAAGGATGATGGTCTGGTCTGGCCGGAACAGAAGAGGGTGTGTGGGAGTGATAAGAGATGAACCCACAGGAGTTGGAGTTTCACTGTGTCAGCCCCTTAGACTGGTAAACAGGGAGCTGAGTTTTGCATGGAGACCTCTTTGCCATCCCGTGCCTGGCAAGACTGATCCTGCTGCTCTCTGTGCCTGTTCCCTCAACATGCTCAACCCATTGGGGAGTTTGGGAAGTCTCCTTCCTTTCCTTGGCGAAGTTTGCTCTGTGCTCTCAGGATCCACTCAGAAGCCAGTGCAAAGCTCTTTTTCAGAAAGATTCTGCACCCCCACACCTGGGAAGGCCCCGTAACTGAAGGCCACAGAGCTGATGGATGGGAGATGAGTCAGGGATGGAAGGAGAGGTTTTTCTGAGGGTGGCCAGAGGGAGCCCTGCTTCTGGATCTCAGAACTGTAAAGACACATGGCCCTGTAGCCCAAATGAGAAGCCATGTTCAATGGGCTGTCCTGGAGGAGGGAACTCCAGCATTCTGCAGAGTTAACTCATTTCATATCATTTCCCCTGGTCGGTGTCAGAACCCTGGATGAAACTGAAGGCCTGACAACTTCCATGTATGGTGTCCACTCCTGACCCCTTCGGCAGGGCACAGAACTTTTTGGCATCTGCATATCAGGGAGTAAGAGTCCATGGCAGTAAATGGAATCTTTCTAAGATTATTATTTTTTAATATCTGATACTTATTTAAAGAAGGATCCTGTGCTGGGTGTGGTGGCATCTGCCTGTAGTCCCAGCATTTTGGGATCCCCAGACAGGAGGATTTTTTGAGCCCAGGAATTTGAAACTACAGTGAGCTGTGATCACACCACTGCACTCCAGCCTAGGTGACAGGGCAAGACCTAACCCAGTATCTAAAAAAAAAGGAGGACTCTGTGATAGATGGAATAATAACCCCTAAATATATTCATGTCCTGATCTTCAGTGCCCATGACTGTTAGCTTATGTGACAAAAGGGACTTCGCAGATGTGATAAATTAAGGCTCTGGAGATGGGAGATTATCTTGGATTATCTGGGTGGGCCAAAAGTGATCACAAGGGTCCTTAAAAGAGGGACATGGGAAGGTCAGAATCAGAAGAGAGTGACGTGATGACAGGGGCAGAGACTGGAGTGATGCACATTAAAGAGGGTGGAAAGGGTCATGAGCCAAAGAACACAGGCAGCCACTCAAATCTGAAAAGGGCAAGGAGCAGATTCTCCTCTAGAGCCTTCATGAGGAACCAGTCCTGTTGACACCTTGATTTATCCCCATTAGACTCATTTCATACTTGTGACTCCCAAGGCTATAAGAGAATCAATTTATGTTGTTTTAAGCCACTAAGTTTATGGTAATTTGTTACTGCAGGATAGGAAACTAATACCAACTCCATGGGAGATATTTTCTCAAATTTGCTGTTCATCAATTTCACATCTTGAATAAGATACTTCAAAAAAAAAAAAAAACAAAAAAACAAAAACCTACAATCTCACTGAATCTGCAGAATCCCAAAACGGTAAACATCCCTAGAAACACTGCAGGCACACAGGATATGTGCAGGGTGAAGGGGCAGGCAAGGGTCTCAGCTCTTCCTGTGGAGGAGACAGCAGGACAATGTCACCGTAGAGGGTGTTGCTCAGGGCTAATTATAACCATGGTCTTCATATGTGAACACTGGCAGTGTCTGGGGGCTGAGGCCGGTGCTCCATTGCTCCAGTCAAGATCACAGTGAAAGCCAAGCGGTGTAGGTGGTGTGGTTCAGGCTGGGAATCCACATGGGAGGTTATTGCTGTCTGTAACTGCATCCTCAAATGGAAGAGAAAGTATCCATAAGCCAGGTCAGCAACCTCAGTGACGAGCCCAACAAATTTAGAGCTGGCCTAAGATCTCTTTATTCCATAAAAGATTGTGGGATTGTTGTGGAGGCAGAATTTGGGGCTATAAATCAAAGGAAGTTCTAAAGTTTGAATTCCTGTCACCCTGCACCGTTCTTGAGGTGCATTTTCTGCACAGAGTGGAGAGGAAGAGACTGCATTTGGCAAGAGATTGAGTGGAGTGATGGGAGGGAGAGAATGGAGAGAAAACGGAGGGGTTAGGTGCAGACCACAAGTTCAGGGGCTCTGATTACAGCGGGAAAGAGACTGGCAATTGCTAGGAGAGGTAGCAGAACTGGAAAAGGTCTTTTGTTTGTTAGTTTTTTAAGGATGGGAAGGTCTAGAGAAGTTTGAAGATAGAATATAAGGAGCCCAAAAGAAGGAAGAAATGAAATTACTAGTGCAGGGAGTCCAGGGCCTTAAGGATATGGAAAGGGGTGGGACTGGGGGGTCAGTGCACAAGTGGGGAGAGCATCCTCTCCACCAACACCAGAGGGAGGGCAGGGGATGGTGAGGAGCTCAGTATAGAGTCAGATGGAGGCCCTTCTTCCCTGCTCCACGTGGTACCTTGGAGGCATCCAGAGCCAGGCCACAGTGGTGGATGCAGAAGCTCCAATCTGGCTCTTTCTGGAGCCCCAGGCTGTAGATACATACTCTACATGAGGCTGAGGTAAGCAGAATAGGGATTTGCCTGCTTTAACAGATTATGAATTTGCACTGTTCTAAAGCAGGGGCTTTAAAGACAGAGAGGATCTGTTTTATCTCCCTAACATTGGCAATCTACGGTATCATCCAGAGACCAGGTTTCTTCTCTCCCATTGCTCTGCCGTCTTTGGGGCATGGTTCTTACCTGCATGGGTGAGGCTAGCCTGACAGCCTCCAGGAAAGAGCAAGAGGAGGGCAGTCTGGAGGTGGCACTTACCACTTTTCACACCTTACGGCCACACCTAACTGCAAGGAGGCTGAGAAATGTCATTCCCTTGGGTGGCCCTATGTCCAGCTAAAATGCGGGAGTTTAGGACTGAAAAGCAGAAGAGGAGACAAATATTAGGGGACAATTAGCCATTTCTGCTAAGGGCTTCAGACCTAAGCCTGTGTAGCTGTGAGATCTGGCTCTGCATGCAGGCGTGTGACTTCACCTCCCTGACCTTCATCCCTCTGTAACATGAGACCACTGTGCACACTGGTCATGGTGATGAGTAAGTAGTAGCCATGGAAGCACCTGGCATGGGCCCGGAACTCAGTGGGCATGCAGTACCTGCTGTTGTTTACCTTCCTCCCTTTCTGCCCTAGGGAAACCAATGTACCTGCACATCGGGGAGGAGATAGATGGCGTGGACATGCGGGCAGAGGTTGGGCTTCTGAGCCGGAACATAATAGTGATGGGGGAAATGGAGGACAAATGCTACCCCTACAGAAACCACATCTGCAATTTCTTTGACTTCGATACCTTTGGGGGCCACATCAAGGTATGTATCAGTCTGGCAGAATCTTTCAACCCAACCAGGAGAGTTCCCATGATGTCAGCCTCTAGGTGGGGCTTCTTGGTAGGGATGAGGGTCAGGGAACAGGAGGTGGGATCAAGGGGAGGGCGCCTTCTGGAAGTTTGAGAAGTCTTATGTATTATCCATTGGTGTGCAGCTCCCCCTACAAATATTTGGGAATAAGAGAGATGACAGAGTTAACTCGACAACAAACAGCTCTCTGCCACGTGGTACACATCACACTGTTTCAACACTACCTTCATTCCTTGTCTTCATTATTTCATGACTACTTCATTATTACTTCATTATTGCCCTGATCACTTCCTAAAAGAACTAGCATTTAACTTGCAAAAGGTCACATTTACGATAGATCCATTACCATATAGATAAAACAATAAGCAGGTGAGAGGAACTAGAAGTTGCAGCATTGGCTGGGCGTGGTGGCTCATACCTGTAATCCCAGCACTTTGGGGAGCCGAGGTGGGTGGATCACCTGAGGTCAGGAGTTCAAGACCAGCCTGGCCAGCATGGTGAAACCCCATCTCTACTAAAAACACAAAAATTATCTGGGCTGGTGGCGGGCTCCTGTAATCCCAGCTACTTGGAGGCTGAGACAGGAGAATTGCCTGAACCCAGGAGGCAGAGGTTCAGTTAGCCGAGATCATGCCACTGCACTCTAGCCTGGTGACAGAGTGAGACTCTGTCTCAAAACAAAAACAACAACAATAACAAAAAGAAGAAGTTGTAGCATTAAATTTACCTGTGAATTTCCTGGTTAGAGTCAAGACAAAGAAGAGACATAGTGAGCTGCAGGGTTCTTACCGCACAATATAGGAAAATGGTACTAGTTTATTGGTGCTTACGTTTTCCTAGTATTAAGCTCAAAGAGGAATTTCTTTTATATCACAATGCAAAGTGCCTTTCTATTGTATTGCTTAAGATACCCAAAATTTCTTCATGTGGTAATTGGTTTCAATGCCGATAGTATAATATTACCTCGGAGTTTTGCGAAGATAGTTCTCTTAAAGCTAATATCATGCACTTTAAGGATAAGACTTTTTGGTAGTGGAACTGAAGAGACAAATGGAGTGAAACTTACAGCATTCACAATGGGGGCCTACTGGCATTTTATGTGAGATAGTGCTTTGTCACATAGGCCTGTATTATAGGATTTCTATCATCCCTGGTCCCTACTAATTCAATGCTAGCAGTGCTCCCCAGTCATTATCACCACGAAAAACATTCATATATCCAGTCGTCTCCTGGGTATGGGGTGGGGCAGAGGCGACAATACTGTCCTCAGTTGAGAAACTCATTAGTGAAACTAAAGCAGAAATAACAGGTCTATGTTACACAAGCTGCTGTAGCGCCCTTTCCAATCCTGAGAGCAGTCCCTGAGTGATCAGGGGACTCTTTCCCACTGAGCTCAAACGAGCCTTCAGAGTCATTCTCAACACAGCTCTCCAGGGCAGCCACTGCTGGAGTTGACACTCCAGTTGACAACTATTTTTGGAAGAAATGGTTAGCATGCCAAGATTATCCTTCTCTAGTGGAGATTAGCTGAGCCTGACCTTTGACAGGAATCATTTTCAGACTGTGCTTTCATGGTGAGCACCTGGAGGGCAGGAATTCCGTGTGGTCAAGTGGTTTTCTTGAGCCCGAAAGGAATGACTCTAGGCATATCATGAAGCGAGTGTGTGGCATCCCCTCTACTCACACACATGCCACCAGAACATGGGCTCATGAAGATTCCAGAGTTGGTGTTCCCTTTCCCTCTGCTAGGAGAAGGTCTTAGGTGGGAGACAATGGCAAAGGCTCTTGCTGCTCCATAGTTCACTGTAACCTGGATTCCCCATGCTCACAGGGCATGCTTTTTGCTAGCCCACTCCTCCAGATTATCTCAGAGTTATCCTTTGCTCCTAACACTTGATGGTTTGGGGACAGGAAAGGAGGGTCAAAGTGAGCCCCAACTATAGAATAGCCCTTCAGAACATCTCATTTCCAAGCACTCCATTTCCTCACAATGTCCTCTGTCATTAGCAGCTCCTTGCCTGTCTTCCACAGTATAAGAAGGGCCAGGCATTCTAACCCATTTGCAGAGAATATCTTTGATTTACTGAGTATTGGGTGGGGACTGACAAAGAACAATGCCTCTGCATCTTCGGAATATGGGCACTAGCCAGGGAAATTCCAAAGCATCTCATGGGCTCCTCTGACTCTTGGTTCTCCTCTCCTAGTTTGCTCTGGGATTTAAGGCAGCACACCTGGAGGGCATGGAGCTGAAGCATATGGGACAGCAGCTGATTGGTCAGTACCCGATTCACTTCCACCTGGCCGGTGATGTAGATGAAAGGGGAGGCTATAACCCACCCACATACATCAGGGACCTCTCCATCCATCATACATTCTCTCGCTGCGTCACAGTCCATGGCTCCAATGGCTTGTTGGTAAGTACCTCCTTCCCTCAGGGAACTCTGGGGATGGGCCATGAATGGTTAGCACTGGAGGGGTGTTTGGATGTAGACATTTAATCCAGGGCCTTTGGGGGTTGAACCGTCCTTAGCTCAGGTTTTAGAATGATATCAACTGGGAGCAGATCACCAACCAAACGAGAAGGAGAAAATAGAGGTTTGTCCTTACCAAAGGTACCAAGCAGAGATGGGAGAGTGATTACTTTGTGGTGGTTTCTAGGAGTCCAGTTTTTCCTGTGCTTCACTGGCATAACATGAAATCTGGAGATCATTCCGCCACCACACAGCATGACAGCTCTGCTAACTGCAGACAGGGGGGTCACGCCAAGACTTGGCTGTGGTATCTACCCAACAGATTTGAGATGGTGACAACAATGGGCTTTTTTTCTTCTGTTGAACCAAGTGTACCTTCAGAGCAAGTTCTGCTGGGAGAAATACTCTCATTAGCAAATTGGCATGTGTATCAGAGGCTTGTCTTGATTTCCACAGATAATTTTTTTATACTAAACTGACCTTTCTCTAAGTGAACTACATTTCTATCCTCTATAAACTTTAACACTGGACATCACAAAATGGCACCCTGCTAGCTGAATCTAGCAACCAGATGTGTTTTGTTTGGCTTATACTGTGTTTAGAGAAACATTTGAACATTTTTACACTAAATTGATAATTTTACACTAAATTGGACTTTCTTTAAATGAACTAGACTTTATATCCTCTATAAACTTTAAAACTGGATGTCACAAAATGACACCCTTCAAGCTGAATCCAGCTATACGATGTGTTTTGTTTGGCTTAAATAGTGCCAAGAAACATTTGAATTAGTTTCCATCATTTAAAAATTAAGAGATTCTACATAAAAATATGGATTCCTGTCTTCTTTTGAAAAGTAGGATGAGTTGGCAATGACTGTCCTGCCTCCCTGCAAGGCAACAATGGCTTGGAGCAGAGTCGAGGCTGCCTCCACTAAGACAGGTGTGCGTTCTCCAGTGTGCAGCAGGCCTACCATGGCTGTTACAATTACTATAAATCCCCCAGGCCAGTGCCACTCCTTTCATTGCCTGCTGGCCCCTGTGGGCATTTGCGTTTGTAACCCCTGCTTTAAACCAAGCAGAGCAAGCCTCACCAACAGGCATATGGTTATGGGAAAATAAGGAGGCTGTCCGTGTGACACTGGTGTGGTTCTATTCCATGTACTCTTCTATTATAAAGAGTGTCTGTTGTTTCTGTGTTTTAAATGCTCTGATTTCAAACCTCCCACTGAGTAAAGAGAAGAGATCCTCGGCTTTGGAGCCCAGTCTAGGAGGGCCTGGGTTCAAGGGCTTGATCCACAGATTGTGAGCTGTAGGACCTTGGGCAAGTAGCTTAACTTCTCTGAACCTCAGCTTCCTGCTCAGTCAAGTAAAAAAACAACACCAAACACATAGGGCTGATGTGAGGGTGAATGAGATGCAGGTAGGTTTCATGTGGAGGTACTGTCCACACATGAAGGCTGATTCTTCCTAGCAGGTGGTAGAGGACTGTGCTGGAGCCATTGCTGGAAGCTATAGGAATTTTTTCTGGCTCAAGGAAAAAGGAAAGGAGAATGTTTTCTGGCTAAAGCTGAAAGACATCAAGATTTACAATAAATTCGGAATGTCAGGGATGAGCATGGGCTCTGGAGCCAGACTTCCTGGGTTGCAATTGGAGTTCTGCCACTTACAAGCTGTGTGATCTTGGGCCAGTCATTTTACCACTCTATGCTTCTGTAAAATGGAGAGGATGGCACTGCTTACCCTACATGGTTGCTTCCAGGATTAAGCAAGCAGAGAACACGGAAAGCATGGAGCCCAGTGTGTGGCCCACATTTTGCCTTGGGTGCAGGCCTCAGGTCTGTCCTGCTCCCTCGTGTGATTTGCAGAACCAGTGCAATGGATGCAATCACACCTTTCTCACACAGGGTGGTGATGGCAGTCAGGATACATGGTGAAGAGAACAATGTAGAATTGGTTAGGAAAGATAACAGGCCTCACTGAGTCTTTGGAGCTTTACTTGTTCTAAGCATTTTCGTTGAAGTTCTATTCATAAATTTAGCTTAAATTCACCTACATTCAACTTTATTAAAAAGAAAGATATTAAGATTACCAGAAGCCTGTGATTACAGATCTGGAACAGTTTGAATGGAAGCTCTTGTGAATCTCAGGGAAAATACACACCACACACACACACATACACACACACCCTGGAGTGTGGATGTGTGGCTGTGCTTTCTCACACACTTGCTATGTGACTGCTGGCAAGCTACTTAACCAGGCAGGTCTTCAGTTTCCTCACACATGCTGTGGAGAATGTGATGGCTTCCTCTCAGGGTGGTTCAGTTAGAAAATACCTGTGAAATGTTTTTGGCTGTCTTTGGAATAGCAAACCTTTCTCAGAGTGCTGAGCCCAGGTCTCAGCTGTAGCAATGGACTCAAAAAGGGGGAAGTGGCACAAGAATTACTGGTGGCAGGGGCAGAGGCCTTGGGCACTCTAGGACACCCAGCAGGGCAGTGTTGAGAGTGAGCATCCCAGCAGGGCTGCAACCTGGGAGAGGTTGGGAGAGGCTAGGAGAGCTGGGAGAGGCTGGGAGAGCTGGGAGAGGCTGGGAAAGATGGCAAAGGCCTTGAGCCAGGAGTGTAAGTTCATGAAGATAGTCTGGGGGAGTGAGAAATGTGTGGGGTAAGAGGGAAGGCAGCAGATCGGGGGTAACCCACGGGGCTGTATCTGGAGCAGCCACGTGGGTTACTTGTACCCACAGTGGAGGTGGACTCTTGGAGCTACAGCCTTGGGCAACTTCTCAGAACCAGAAGACCCTTGCTGTCCTGTATGCCAAAGTCTCCCTCCAGCCTGGCTCTTAGGGATGCCAGCTGCCAAACTGGCAGGGCCATTGTCCAGACATTAAGTGGCCCAGGTACCAGCTACAGCCTGGTCCTGGTGGCCACGTAGGACTCCAGCCTCATTCAGCTCAGGACTGAGCTTGTTGGCCAAGCTGGTGGGTTAGAAGTTGAAGTTGCCCTTGAGGCCTTCCCAAGGTAAAACCAAATTGTCCTGGCTTAGAATCTAGATGAAGTGTAGGCCTCTAACTCTCTAAGTCAGACAGACAGCAAGGTAATGGAGCATATTCCAGTGTCCTTCCCTAAGATCTCCAAGAGCCATCCCCCACATGGGAATTGGGTTTTATGGATTGGCACCTCACCCTGTAAATGCTCCGCCACTGGGGCAGAGATTTCCACATTCGGAGATGCTGCCTTGGGAACTGGATGATCTCCATAGGTATTTCACATTTGCTTCCCTCATTTTGGCTTGAAGGATTTACTCACGCCTGACTATGTTTGGAAAGACGTTTTTAGCTGATGGGACAAAAGGAGGCCAAATACAGACAAAGATGAGATCCTGATTTGGAATGCAGAGGCCACTCAGTAGCATCAGAGAAGCCTTTTTCCTAACACCATCCCTGATCTGAAGGAGGAAGATTCCAGACAAGCAGATACTGGCTTGGGAGAAAGAAGGGTTTCTAGGTGTGCAGAGCTGAGAGTGCCTTAAAGCCTGGCCCTGGGCTCATCCTACAGTGTCCTGGAAGCCCCTTGCTCATGAACTCCTCTCTCCCTGCTGCCTGTAGATAGGCTCTGATATCCTTTATCCTCAGAGGACAGCTTCCTTCATCCCTAATTCCCCCTTGGGCAGCCACCTTTGCTCTTTCCCTTTCTTCACCACCAACTCTTGGGAAGGGTGGCCTGAAATTCCACCAACTCCTGCTTCTTACTCCTGTCCTGACACAAATGTGGGCTTCTCAACTTTTGCTCTCTCTGAGCCTTGGTGATGGTTCTCAACAATGTCATTCAAAATGTCACCACCAAGCTCAGCAAACCCACCGCTGTCTCTCCTTCTTCATTCAACTCCTAACTCTTTCTTGATATGGCAGTTATTGTGGGCTTCAGTAGAACATTGAGGTAAAAGAGCATAGAGTCACAGAGACCTGTGTTTTCATCTGCCAGTGTGGCCTTGTGGGACTGATGGAAATTTTCTGGGACTCAGTTCCTTCCTGTGTGAAGTGAGGATGATGATAGAACTAACTTCAAAGGGTCTTTAGGAAGATTAAACCAGACAATGTATATGACATAGTCAGAAATGATATTAAATAGTATTACTTATTAAATAGTATCACTGTGTGCCTCTGTATCTAACTGTGTTCTGTGTAAACATCTCTGGTTCTGTAAGATAGTAGCAAGTATCCAAACAAACAAAAAGAGACTGGCCTCTGTAGTTAGACCTTGGCAAACACTGCATACATGTCTTCTTTCCCTGTTTTGGAAATTCATGATGAGTGCTAGCAGAGCAAAGGCTTGCAATAAAAACACATGCTTAGCTTTGGTTATCCTAGCAATGCCTAAACTCATTCGCGTCTCACAAAGCTGGTGTTCTGTAACACAGTTTGGAAAATGCTTCTCACTGTATTGATATTGTCAATGGTGTCTTTCTTGAAATGCAATGGTTAGCACCAAAGCTGCAGGATACAGGCAGATGTGGGGTGCAGTCTGCCTTCAAAGGAAGGCTCTATGGCACAGTATCTGTAGGCTGGATAGCGGGGGTGGGGGATGCAAAATGGGCCCCCACTTCATCTTAACATGTGTTTCTCAACACTGAGGCAGGACATAGGGGGAATCACCTTCCTGTTTTTCCTGGAGGAAATGAATCCATTCCAGTACTTTTGTGGAAGCACAAAATGACTTCAATATAGGTTCTGCTTGTTTCTTCCTCCCTTTCCTCTTTAAGGCAGAGAATGGGAGAAGAAACTATGCCCTTTCCTTTCCTTCTTTTCCTCCTTGTGCATTGCTCAAAATGTTCTATCTTTGACATAAATGCTCCCAATAGCCACAAGATGCTTGAAACCAGGATGTCCCCAACAGGCTGCTACATGTGGCCCTGCAGGTTGTGCCCTGCACTGCTCCAGGGGTGCCATCTATATGGACTGCAGCCAGTCCCCAAGTGCCCCAGCCCCAGGGACACATCCTCCCTCTGGCATCCTATGAAAGATGGCTGAGCCCTCTGTGTATTTGGCAGGAAATCCAGTGCCCTCTCTCCCCGACTCACAGCTCTGGAATTTGTGGGAGAGGCTTCGGCTTTTCCTGGTTCCCTCCCTCTTTCAGTTTCTTGAATTCACATTCTCACTCACTTCTTGATTCATGTAGCTGCTCTCAACTTGGAACTGCTCAACAGGCTCACCTCTCCTGCTACCTAGACAGAACTGATTTATCAAGACAGGGGAATTGCAATAAAGAGTTTAATTCACACAGAGCTGGCTGTATGGGAGACTGGAGATTTATTATTACTCAAATCAGTCTCCCCCAAAATTGGGGGATCAGGGTTTTAGGGATAATTTGATGTTTAGGGGGTGGGAAAGGGGGAGTGCTGATTGGTCGGGTCGAATATGGAATCACAGGGAGTCCAAACTGTCCTCTTGTGCTGAGTCAGTTCCCGGTGGGGGCCACAAGGTCAGATGAGCCAGTTTATCCATCTGGGAGGCACTAGCTGATCCATTTAGTGCGGAATCCGAAAAATATCTCAAGCACTAACCTTAGGGTTTACAATAGCGATGTTGTCCCCAGGAGCAGTTGGGGAGGCTTGGAATCTTGTGGCCTCTAGCTGCATGACTCCTAAACCATAATTTCTAATCTCGTGGCTAATTTGTTAGTCCTACAAAAGCAGTTTAGTCCTCCCGTAAGACTGGGATTTGTTTTTGGAAGGGGCTGTATCGTTTTTGTTTCAAAGTTAAACTATAAACTAAGTTCCTCCCAAAGTCAATTTGGCCTATGCCCAGGAATGACCAAGGACAGTTTGGAGGTTAGAAGCAAGATGGAGTTGGTTAGGTCAGATCTCTTTCACTGTCATAATTTTCTAACTCTTGTAATTGCTGCAAAGGCAGTTTCAATCTCTCCTTTCCATATGAACCCAAATATGAAACCCAGACCCTTGTCCTTGATTTCCCCAAAAGTTTCATTGGCCCAGGGCTTTTACTGGTGGATTGGGGTAAGAGATGCAGAGGGAGAGGGGGTACACTAGAGATCAGCACGGAAACCAACAGTAAGAGATGGAGTAACAGGTCCCTCTATAGACCAAACGCTTCCCCCTAGGCTACTGCCTCCCCATCCCCAACCAGGTTATTGAGTTCTTTTCCCCTCCTCTTCATTCTCCCATCCTCCTCCCCACCTCTTCTGGGCTGCCTTAGAAACTCATTCCTTTCCTTGTTAGGCAGAGTAACTTGGTTGTCCAGGTTTTTTCTTCCACCCGGTTTTAATTTGCATATTCAAAAACTCATTAAGACACTCACAAACAAATGACCCACCACTCTACTCTATGGCAATCTTCTTTTCAGCAGTTCAAAAAGAAATTTAAAAAAAAATGGCAGAAGATTGGAAATGCCGGTCTTCTTTATAACATGGTTGTATTTGTTGTCGAGTTTCTCAATCACATAAATCATATCACACCCACCCTAGCAGGCAGAAACAAGTAAAGTTCATTTCTTTCTGTATTTGTTTGTTTTAAACAGCAGTTTCTTTTACTTGCTGTATACAGGTTGATGGTGGAAATTATTACATACAGATATGTCCTGATTTGCACAGAATGGTCCATTTTTGACCTGTTGTCCCAGCTTAACTACTAATCACACCTCCTTCACTTCAAAAGTGTCCTGATTTAGACCATAAACCAAATAAAATGGTCACACCCTCCCCCGCCACTGAGGCAGTCCCTGCTGGCTCTTTCTAGCTCTGTGTCAGGCAGAGCCCAGGAATTTTCTCCTTCACAATCTTCTGCCTGGACCACACCTAAAAACAATTGAAGACTTAAAACAGTGTTCAGGAATTGCTTTCACAACTGCCAACCAACAGCAGGGAGGAAGATATCCAGAAGAACAAAGGGAAAAATACAATTTGTGCAAAAGAATGGGGGGAGAACTTACGCATTACTTCTGGTTGGCACACATAGGGACTGAATGGCCACCTGTGAATCTATATGCATGTTTGTTTATGCAGCTACTGTTTATGTATCTGCTATCTATCTATATCTGTCTGTCTGTCTATCTATCTATCTATCTATCTATCTATCTATCTATCTATCTATCTATCTATCTCTCTATCTATCTATCCATCCATCTATCTACGTCTATCATCCCAAGCTACGTCACAGTTTAAATATTTAACTCTGGGTAATGTTCTAAGGAAGAACAATCTCAGAATGTTAGAGCTGGAAGAAACTTTAGACGTCATCCTATCACACAGGGACACTTACGCAAGTCACACATAGCAAGTTTGTGGTTGAGTAAAGACCTGAACTTGTGTCTTCTACCCCCACTCCAGGGCTGTCCTCGGCCTTATCATGCTTCCCTCTTGATTCTGTGCGCCATCCTCACCCCACTCCTAATGAGAAGAAAGAGATGCAGCCCAAAGTGAGAGCACCTTTTTCTTTCTGGCATTGTTGAGTATTGATTAACACACAGGTTATGGACTCAGACAGATGGGGAATCAAGTCCCAATTCAGTCCTTGCAAGAGAAGTGATGTGGGGCAACTTTCTAAGTCTGTGTCACTTATAGAATCGTAGTTGCCATGAGGTTTAAATAAGATAACATGTAAAAACATTTAGTATCCAATAAACAGTGATCATTTTTCTTCCTTTCAATGAGGGTTTTTCTCTCAGGAGTTAGTTTCTTTCTCTGGCATTTTTTAGAATAAGAATGTACCTAACTCATTATTTACTCCTATTCAGAGAAAGACTACCCAAAGTATGATCCACACAGCAGGGTAAATGGGTTCCTAAGATTTAGAAAGAGCTATGGGCAGGAGGCAGGGGGCAGGAGGCAGGAGGCAAGAGGCTTGAGTTTGATCACAGCTGCAGAATGAGGTTGCTGAGCATCCTGGGACACTCCATGTCCCTTCTCTGGGCCTTGGGATCCTCCTTTGTAAAGTTGAAGGCATTACACTTGACCTCAGATGTTCTTGCCTTTTTCTCCCATGCTTGTCTGTCCAGGCTATTTATAACAAACTTTTCGAGCTTAATAGGGGAAAGGAAAGCAGTCCCATTGGCTGACCTTGATACTGATTGACTTATTAAACAGGTGAGTAGGATTGAAGATCACACCCTTGCCTATTACTAAAGATGAAGGGAAGGATGTTTATTCAGAAGAACAGAGAGTCTGCCTGGAACAGAGCTACATGTATGTTGGGTTCTCCCTTATGGAGTGAGGACACAGAAAACCATGCTTCTAGCCTTGACCTTCTACATATGGCTTATGTGACCTTTGGCAAATCATTTACCTTCTCTGAGTCTCGTTTTCCTCATCTCTAAAAAAAATAAAAATTGAATAGAGGATGGTGTGAGATTTCAGCAAGATTAAAAGGTATAAGAGGCCAGTCCAGTGCTGGGATATGGAGTGTGGTTTGAGGATGCTTTTAAAGGATGGCTGCCTGGGAGTTGGGGAGTAGGCGGCTATTATATGAAAGACCCTGGGCCAGGTGCAGTGGCTCACGCCTGTAATCCTAGCACTTTGGGAGGCCAAGGCAGAAGGATTGCTTGAGCCCAGGAGTTTGAGACCACCCTGGGCAACATGGTGAAAGCCCATCTCCACCAAAAATACAAAAATTAGTCATTCGTGGTGGCGTACACTTGTAGTCCCAGCTCCCCGGGGGACTGAGGTGGGAGAATGGTTTGAGCCCAGGTGGCAGAGATTGTAGTGAGCCGAGATCACACCACTGCACTCCAGCCTGGGCAACAGAGCCAGACCTTGTCTCAAAAAAAAAAAAAAAAAAAAAGCCTGGAAGGAACTGTGGTGTCTACATCAGGGCCTCTCAATCAGGGATAATTCTGTCACCCTTCCTCCCTTCTACCCAATGGAATATTTGGCAATGAATGTCTGGAGACATTTTTGGTTGTCACAACTGAAGAGGTTTTCCTGGCATCTAGTAGGTAGAGACCAGGGAGCCTGCTAAACATCCTGCAATGCATAGGACAGCCTCTCGAAATGTTCACAGTGCCAGGGGTGGGAGGTGGAGGGTTGTTGCTGGTTGGTATGTGGATTTTCCGGTGATGGCATGGTGGCAGGTACTGAATAGGTATGTGTTGAATTGATGTCATCAGGAGCCAGGAACTCCCTTGGTGGATGACATCATTGGGCAGTCTGTACCCAGGGGTGGGGATGAAGGGTGTAAGATAAGGGAGGCATTTCTCGCCATTGCCCCACTGTGTAACAGGCCACCTTGCAAGGAAGTGAGCATCTCTCTGGAGTGTCTGAGCAGAAGTAGGGTACCTGTTTGCCAGTTATGCTTGGGAACAGAGTCTGGGATTGGACAGGGAGGTGGGGCCCAGGCTAGAGGCCCTCTGAAGACCTGAGTTCTGAGATTGATGAGTTTAGAGATTCAGACCCAGAAGGGGCTTCAGAGATCATGGAATTCAAGTCCTTCATTTTTGCGGTGGAAAAATAGTGACTGAAGAGAAGATAGGAGTCTTGTCTGAGATCCCCACGCTGCTTGGATGTGCTGCTGAAACTAAATCCCTGGTATCTCAATATCCATGCAAATATTCTTTCTGCTTTCCCCACTAACTGTGTATTCCAAAAAGGAAACCAAAGAGCTGGAGTTTGCAGCCCTTTCTAGTTCTGAACCCAGGTGTTGCACATGTGGCTTGATATGCATCTTGGGCTAACAAGCTGGCTTGGATTTCTGGGTGAGGGTACAACAAGGAGAATCTATACTGGTCTTAATAAAAAGCACACCTGCTCCAGCTCAGGTGCTGCTCCTAGATGAAGTTCCCTCGTCCACCCTTCCTCAGTGGGATCTCCTCTGTGGAGTCCCTCCATGGTAAGTCCTTGTACACAGGGCACTCAGCTGTGTGCTCCATCGAAGTGGGTGCGCATGGCCCAGCCCATGGCCTCCTCTTGGATTCATCTTCTCACGTATGATATCTTGCCCCCTTTCCTACCCTATAGAGTCTCACCACCCCCAACTCCTCCAGCTGGAAAGGGCTTTTAAAAGTCACCATCCCTGGCACAGCGCAGTGGCTCTTGCCTGTAATCCCAGCACTTTGGGTACCCAAGGCAGGTGGACCACGAATCAGGAGATTGAGACCAGCTTGGCCAACATGGTGAAACCGGGTCTCTACTAAAAACACATAAAAAATTAGCTGGGTATGGTGGCACACGCCTATATTCCCAGCTACTCAGGAGGCTGAGGCAGGAGAATCGCTTGAACCCTGGAGGCAGAGCTTGCAGTGAGCCAAGATTGCACCACTGCACTCCAGTCTGGGCAACAGAGCGAGACTGCATCTCAAAAAAAAAAAAAAAAAAAAGTCACCATCCCACCCCATGTCCCACTTTCCCCAGGCCTATCACTTGTGTCCTATTCATCTCCAAACCCCCAATGCTCCTCCCAGGGCCCAGTGTATGGCTGAGACTATTTAGTGTTTGTTGAATGAATGAATGAGCACATGAAGACTATTTAGTGTTTACTGAATGAATGAATGGGCACATGAATAACTGGATGCTTGGTGAAACATCCCTGTCTTGACCCCTGCAGACCAAGGACGTTGTGGGCTATAACTCTTTGGGCCACTGCTTCTTCACGGAAGATGGGCCAGAGGAACGCAACACTTTCGACCACTGTCTTGGCCTCCTTGTCAAGTCCGGAACCCTCCTCCCCTCAGACCGTGACAGCAAGATGTGCAAGATGATCACAGAGGACTCCTATCCGGGGTACATCCCCAAGCCCAGGCAAGAGTGCAAGTAAGTGCCTAGACCCCTCTCTGTGTGCTGGGGGGAAGGGGTGTGCATGTGTGAGCATGTGTTCACTCAGCTCAGCCCAGCACCAGACTTCTGCACTTTGGGGCTCTGAGCAGCTTGGGCCTCACAGCCCTTAACCACCTACTGCTCCAGCTTCCTGCAGAGCAGGTGGGAGAGTGTCTTCTCTCTTCTCCCTTCTCAGTTTGCCTCATGTGCATTTTTCTTGTCCAAATAGGACCCCTGTTCTCATCTGTGGGGCTTCTCTTTATCCACACAGTGCCCTTTGATGAGAGGAAGTGGCTGTCACCTCAGCTGCCACGGAGGCCCCAACCACACGGACCCTTTTCTAGATATGGAGAGAGAGAGACACAGAGACGGGGTGATATCTCTCTGCAGTAAGCCTTCCAAGTGCAGCGCCCCTCCCTTAGAAAGGACTACTTTCCTGGGTTGTTCTGACCTACAAGTATTTTAGAGCCAATCTCAGACATCACTTGCACACTGCTTCTATTTTCAAGACTCATGCTTTTTTAAAGTTCTGAACATTTTAAGTGCTTAAACGAGCACCACACTTTAATTAGAAAACTGGGTTTCAGAATAAGTCAATTATTTCTCAGATCTCTGATAAGAGACTCTCAGGCCTCCCAGCACTTTGGGAGGCCGAGGGGGGCGGGTCACGAAGTCAGGAGATTGAGACCATCCTGGCTGACACAGTGAAACCCCGTCTCTACTAAAAATACAAAAAAACAAAATTAGCCGGGCGTGGTGGCAGGTGCCTGTGGTCCCAGCTACTTGGGAGGCTGAAGCAGAATTGCGTGAACCCCGGAGATGGAGGTTGCAGTGAGCTGAGATTGCGCCACTGCACTCCAGCCTGGGTGACAGAGCGAGACTGTGTCTCAAAATAATAATAATAAAAAAGAGACTCTCAGGCCAATATCAGAGTGCCTGACCTGCACCTGCCGTGTGGCAGGATGACCCCTGGTGGCCTTTATCTGACTTCAGGTATCTCTGCCCTCCCTGCAGTGCTGTGTCCACCTTCTGGATGGCCAATCCCAACAATAACCTCATAAACTGTGCTGCTGCAGGATCTGAGGTGAGCAGAAGTATCCCTTCTTTGGCAGAAAGTGAGGGTAGGGACTGGAGTCTGGGAGACAGCCCCTGAGGCTTACCTTGAAGTATCTGTGCTCTGAGCCCCAAGCCCAGATATCCATGCAGACAGGCTTAGCTACAGTGAAGAGGAAAACAATAGACTGGGGGTGGTAGGGCAGGGGGTGTCCTTTGGACTTGGTTTTAAAAGACAGCCCTGTCACTTCATAATACACTGGTGACCATAGTTAGTGAACACTGAATGCTTTAAGTATAATAAATCATATTAGAATGCCATAATTTTAGCTTAGAAAGGTACCTGACGTATCAGTGTTGTAAGTTCACATAATTTGATTTTTATAAGAACCCAGTGACGCAGGTACTATTATTATCCCTATCTGATAGGGGAGGAAGCTAAGGCTAGGAGAGCTGACATGCCCAGGGGCACACACACAGCTGGGAGGTGGCGGCCACAGCATTCCATCCACACAGCCCTGCTCTCACCCACCCATTCATGCTTCTGGCCTTCCTTGGGACCCTGACCTTGACCTGGAACTTAGCTTCCTTATCTGTAGAATGAAGGGGAAAGCAGACAACGAAATCCCCCTGTGTGTCAGGAAGAGGAGTTTAAGCCCACAGTGATTGAAATGCAACAGTTCCGAGCCATGTCTGATAGAGTAGGAACCCATGACGGGCTTCAACTCTCATGGTGGGCTCTACTTGTCACTGTTTTCCCTCCAGACTGGACCACACGGAGGTGTGTTGGGGGTAGGCATTGAGGGCTGGTGTGGGTGACGGCACTAGATACTAGACCCATCTCCAGCGTGGGCTGCGTGGCCACCTTGCCCAGGAGCTCTCTGAGGCTGAACGCTGTGGCTTTTCCCTTCTGTCCTTCCCCAACAGGAAACTGGATTTTGGTTTATTTTTCACCACGTACCAACGGGCCCCTCCGTGGGAATGTACTCCCCAGGTTATTCAGAGCACATTCCACTGGGAAAATTCTATAACAACCGAGCACATTCCAACTACCGGGTAAGTCTTTCCAGACTGCGCCTCTTTGGCCAGCCTCTCGGTCCCCTTCCCAGGCCTGCAGATGATTAGAGCCGGGACAACCAGTTGGCGACAGCTGGGAACAACTGCATTCTTAACGCTGGTCTCGAAGAAAATGGAGCAGCCTTGTGAGGCCTCCCAGGCCATTGGCCACATTCTTCACACAAATCTCCTGTGGTGGTTCCTGCACGGGCATGGACTTAGCATATGGCCAGAGCCAAAAGGAACAAGTTGTTTCTTCACTCATGCTGACGGGGGGAGAGCTTCTCTTGGTGGCTTCTGAGCTGGGCACCTGAATTTGGTTTGCAGTTCACTTGGCGGGTCTGGGTGTAGTCTCAACCATGAAAAGTTAGGCCTGATCCATAAGCTGAAGGAAATCAAGATGTGGCTCTGAAGGAAGGTGGAGGCAGCATTGGCATCCTCTTTGCTGTTTGCTCTTGTCTTGTTTCTTGGGAAATGAATGGGTTGCTGCATCTGTACAGAGCTAAGTGGGCAGGTGGGACACAAAGTCCTCAGTCATCTTCATTTGCTCATCAATATGTCCTAAGCACCTGCTTTTGTGTCCAGCACCAAGCTAGGCACTGGGGGACAGAGGGCATACCAAGATGACTGGGATCTCAAGTCTGTCAAGGACCTCCCAGTAAGGACAGCAGTCAAGACCAGAGTCGTGGGGCATAGGAATGGAGCTTGGAGCATGGCTGAGACCAGAGACGCTGTTTGTGGGGGCAGAGGTGGTCTCAAGGATGCCAGGGCAGTGCACAGGCAGACTCCTAAATGCCTAGGCTGGTGTTCTGGTCCAATCCCTAATGATACCAATGAAGAAAAATTGATGTTCCTCAAAGGAAATGGATACATTCAGAGTCAAAAAGTAAAAAGATTTGTAAAAGCCCAACCAGAGAGAAGACCAAAATGAAGAGATACAGTCTCAGAATAGATCTGTGCTTACACCTAGGAGATGGGGTGGGGCAAGGGGCGAGCAATTGCAGGGTGGGGCAAGGGGTAAGTAGTTGCAGAGTGGAACGGCAGAAAGAGAAGAAGAGTCCCCAGGCAGTGTCATATCCCAGGAACTAGGAAAGAGGGTAGTGTCATCGAGCAGTGAGCAGAGGTGTGGAGGACAACAGTCTCACCTTGACAGAGGAGAATTAGTGCAGGGTATCAGAGAGGGCATTTTAGAGGCTGACATGGCCCTCAGAGAGCTGTCTCCATACAAAGGCAGGTGCAGGGGGCATGCTGCTGTTGGTGGCAGGGGGAACAGTGGAGAGAATGTGTTGGCTGCTTGTCAAGAAACCCCCCACTCCCACCCCTTGGGAAGGCTTCATGAGAAGAGAGGTGGGCCACATAGAACCTAGCAGGTGTGGAGAGGCTGGAAAGGGGAGGAGTGCATGCAGGTGAATGGTTTCTAACAAGCAGGCATGCAAGGGCTTATGGGTGGGGCGGGGGTGGGTCTTGAGGAAGGTGGCAGGTCTCATTCTCTGAGTCAGGGAGGGAAGGAGTGAAGAGGAGCCTCCAGCTGGATGATTCAATTATCTAAGCTAAGGAGGAAGTCCCGCCCTTGGTGTTCATGCCCAGTAAGCCTTGACTCCACATCCACAGTGAGAGGGACCTGTTCCAGGAGGCTTCACCTGGGGTCTCTTATTGGGTCCTCATAACCATCCTGTGACATAGGTGTTACTAGCGCATTTTGCAGATGATATCACTGAGGAGGCGAAGGGACTTGCCCAGTCAGTTAGTGGGAGTAGAGCTGTGAGTCAACCCCACATCATCTGACTCACATCACTGCTGCTGAATTATAAGCCAGAGGGAGAATGACATGACCACAGTGCCCTCCAGTTATCTAAAGAAGAGAAATCTGAGTTTGAGCATTCACAAGAGGCCAAGAGAATCCAGAAAGGAATGAAGACTGAATGGTGGCCTCCCTGGGCAGCATCACTCAGCTGCCTTGATTTCTCCCTACCCCATGGCTGACAAAGTGGACATATTTAGAGTCAAACAAGAAAGCCAGATTCTGTCTTCAAGACAGACAGGAGCTAAAATGAGACTGTGGGAAGGTCACTGTCCCCTGTCCAAGGTAAAGAAGGGACTTAGGTTCAGCATTTGCTTTAAATCACAGCAGATAAATTTCCTCCGAGTGTACACCTGTTGTTCTTGACTTGGGGCCTGGGCTGTCCAAAGCAGTACGGGTTCTGCACATGGACTTTGCCATTTGGCCTTGGACAAGATATATAATCTCTCTAGATCTCACTTTCCACATATGCTCCTCAAAGAGGTCAAATATTGGCCGGGCGCGGTGGCTCAAGCCTGTAATCCCAGCACTTTGGGAGGCCGAGACGGGCGGATCACGAGGTCAGGAGATCGAGACCATCCTGGTTAACACGGTGAAACCCCGTCTCTACTAAAAATACAAAAAAACTAGCCGGGCGAGGTGGCGGGCGCCTGTAGTCCCAGCTACTCCGGAGGCTGAGGCAGGAGAATGGCGTAAACCCGGGAGGCGGAGCTTGCAGTGAGCTGAGATCCGGCCACTGCATTCCAGCCCGGGCTACAGAGCAAGACTCCGTCTCAAAAAAAAAAAAAAAAAAGAGGTCAAATATTCCAGATTTGGTCTGAGCAATGCAGAATAAGGCAGCATCTTCACCTACCTTACTGTAGATCCTCTACTTCTGTTGATGGAGCCTGAGAACAGAGCCGGTTTTCCGGAGCATTCAGAAGTATGCAGTGAGGCTGAGTGTGAGAAGATGCCTTTAGCCCACAGTAGAAGTTAATGTGTCCCTGAATATCTCTTCCCTGCAGGCTGGCATGATCATAGACAACGGAGTCAAAACCACTGAGGCCTCTGCCAAGGACAAGCGGCCCTTCCTCTCGATCATCTCTGCCAGGTAATCAGCCATTGGGAAGACACAGTCCATGGTGACCTTGCACTCCAGTTTCTGCCTCCCCCTCCTTCAATCACTCATTCATTCCCTGAGCATCTGTTGAGCCCTTGCTTTGTGCTGGGCATTGAGCTATTTGCTGGGGGTATAATGGTGAAAACCTGAGCAGAGTAAAGTCTGAATTAGGATTCCAGCTCCAGTAGCCAAAGGAAGATAGAAATTCCCAGAGGTTTCTAGATCCCTCAGCAAAGTGAATAGCTGGTAAGTCAGCAGAAATGAGCAGGGCCACAGTAGGTTGGGCCAGGATGAAAAGATGAAGAGAATAGAAGGGAAGAATTTTACCATCAATTTAATGGGAAAGAACATGCAGGTCATGCCTATAAATAAACCTACTGTTCAGTTGAAAGCCAGGGGCAACTTTTAAAAGGTGCTTTAAAAACCTCAAGGTAATTAGCAAAACCAATCTCCTTTAAAGAGACAAGTTGCTTGCTCTCCATCAAAAGTGGGTAATATGGTAACATGATAGTCCACTCCGTTTTGTAGCTAAGAAGTGCTCAGAAAAGGCACTAGTTCAAGGTGACCTGCCAGTTAGTGCGAGAGCTGGGTATCTCCAGACTCTTCTCCTGGGCCACGAGGACTATGTCGCATGCCCTTGTGGGAATGGCTGTCTGAACTTTCCTCTGTGCTTTGACCCGCTTGGGGGCAGGTTCTTCAGTATGTGAGGAGCCTGCATGGGCTGATGGAGGAGTGACCTCTTGCTTCTGTGATGAACTCAGAAAGTTCATTCCAGAGCCCAGGCAATGCAAATGGGTTTCTGTTTAGTCAGTGCCTTCCTGGGCACTGTGAGTAGAGAGAGGCTTACAGAGCCCAGAAGCAGAGGTGTGCCCCCAAAACCACCACCTGTGCCCTCCCCATGGTGTGCTGCAGATATAGCCCTCACCAGGATGCTGACCCGCTGAAGCCTCGGGAGCCA
Source organism: Mandrillus leucophaeus (assembly GCF_000951045.1). NCBI lineage: Eukaryota > Metazoa > Chordata > Mammalia > Primates > Cercopithecidae > Mandrillus > Mandrillus leucophaeus. Next base: position 1,583,112 of record NW_012102632.1, on the reverse strand, counting down.
GCCATCATCAGGAACTTCATTGCCTACAAGAACCAGGACCACGGGGCCTGGCTGCGCGGTGGGGATGTGTGGCTGGACAGCTGCCGGTGAGTCAGAGTGGCGTGTGGCTTTGGCACAAAGGGGGCATGGCGCGTCTTCCCTCAGCCCCCCACAGAGAGAGGAGAGCAAAACAGAGAGGGGAAGCCAGACATACTGACGTTTGGCCTTCTGGTCCCCCAGCCAGGCAGGGGCATAGAATGGTAGCAGGCAGTGGCCAAAAAACAGCAACAACAAAGAAAAAATCAGAAAAAGCAAAACCTAAAAGCAGCATATTGGCTTCAGCCCACAGCGCCAGGTGCTGCGGGTTATGATTTGCTTCCAAATAGTCATTGGTCTTGGCTCTCTCAAGGTCACATGGCCCATCAGCTAAGGGAGGGAAGAAGAAAGAAGCCAGAATATTCTGGGCACTTACTGTGTGGAAGCCTTAGTTGCATTTCTTTCTTACCATGTTTCTCAAACATATAAATTACAATCTCCATTTTAGAGATGATAAACTGAGTTTCAGTTTAGTGAATTTCCCAAGGTCATGCAGT
>NW_012102632.1:1546908-1582090 GCF_000951045.1 Mandrillus leucophaeus | reverse complement strand
TCTCACTCTCATCTGTGATGAGTCACCCAGGCTGGAGTGCAATGGTGTAATCTCAGCTCACTGCAACCTCCGCTTCCTGGGTTCAAGCAATTCTCCTGCTTCAGCCTCCCGAGTTACTGGGATTACAGGCATGCGACACCACGCCCAGCTAATTTTTGTATTTTTAGTAGAGATGGGGTTTCACCACATTGGTCAGGCTGGTCTCAAACTCCTGACCTTGTGATTTGCCCACCTTGGCCTCCCAAAGTGCTGGGATTACAGGCGTGAGTCACTTTGCCAGGCCGAGGGGCCTTCATTTTGCAAGAAAAGAAGTCATTCGTTTTAAGAAGAAGGGACGGGAAAGAAGAGAGCTGATTCTGGGTTTCTGAAGGGCATTTAGGGAAGGGGACAGGGTTGTTCTGATTGGCTCTAGAAGGCAAAAGTGATAGGCATGGAGCAGGTTTCAGCTCTGGAGAAGGAAAAGCGTTCCTACCATATAAGACACTAGTCTATGCGATAAGCTGCCAGGCTCCTTATCCCTAGAGCAGACCCTAGAGCATCCTTGGGAGCGGCACTATGCAGAAGGTGGGTGGAAGCCTTGGGTTGAAGAGAAACTAGATGGTGTCAATGCCAAAATTCTTTGCAATATCCTAAGTTTGGTAAATCTCTTGGTTCTGGTTGTGGGCATTTCAGAGTTTAGGTCCCTAAAGAGACGGTGAATGCCAGATTTAGGGCAGTAAGAAAAATTGCGAAGACCCCTCCTGCCAAAGTGGGTGTGTCTTTTAATCTCCCACCAGACTCATTCCAAGGTAGCCTAGGATCTGGCTGGCACCAAGGCTGTGGTCCTATGCGTGGACAAGGTTGGTGCAATAGAGGCTGACAGAAGATAGGGATCCCTTCAAGGATTGGAAGAATGAGGGGACCAGGAGCCGAGCACTGGGGGACAGAAGCAATGACAAAAAGCCATGGAGCGGTCTGGGAGACAAGACTCAGGAAGTTTTGGAAAATAAATGGAGTAGACGGTGCCCTAATGATGGGACTGGAATGATTCATTTGAACTAAATGTGCTTCAGAAAAAGAAAAAGGTCCATGTGTCTGAAAGAGGGTGAGCAGAGTATGAAAAAGTACATTGGGAATTAGAGAGCATGCTGGCCACCGGGACCAGCCTGGTGCAGCTGTTGTGGATTCACCAGGCCCTTGAGCTTGGATCTATGAAGGATATAAAGCCATGGAAATTTTAGGGAGCAGAAAGGTTGGTGAGAATGGCACTTTGAGATGAGCCTGGTAGGGTGGACAGGACAGGTGGAAGGAGCAGAGGCATGGAGACCAGTTAAATCTACCCCTGGGACACAGGAAGTGAAGGCAGCCACTGTATTTGGCCCTAGAGTCTGTGGTAGCACGGACCCGAGACTCAGCTCTGGATTCTGTGTAGTCCCTTGGCCCTCGCAATCAGACACCCCCCAGGAGCATGTTCATCTGACCCCTAAAAAGGGCAGAGGTGAAAAGGAGCTAACGAGATGGTTCCAGCGCAATTGCAAAATGACTTCCTGCCCTTCTCAGGGCCAGCATCTGCCTGACTTCCCGGAAACTTGAAAAGTAGCTATTGTTGCCTCTCTCTATGGCTGAAACAGTAGTGAAGATGGTAAAAGAAAAAAAATAGAAGTGCATTCACATACTCCACCTTTCCCTGGTGCTGGTCCTGAGAGCGGAAGGCCCTTCAAGTTCTCCTGATCCAACCTCAAACTAAGTCCTGGAATCACAGAGGATAGGGCTGGAGAGGGAGGCTCATGGACCCCAGTCTGCATGCTGTCAATGCCATTGAACATGGAGAGCCACAGAGGTCACTGTTTTCTCTCTAGAGTCAGAGTTGGAGTGGGAGGGGACCCAGAACATCCCCTTCCTGTGTAGAACAGGAGAGCCACAACTCCCAGAGCACACCTCTGCTTACAAAGAGACTCCTTCCTCTGCACGGTATTCAGTTTGACTCCAAGGGCAGGGAAGTGTCCTTCTCTCCACGACTCCACTGAATGTGAAGCCAGGACATGCTCTGACTATCTATCTGCTCTTGTCCACAGGTTTGCTGACAATGGCATCGGCCTAACCCTGGCCAGGTAAGGGCAACTGTCATTATATTTGGACCTCTGTGGGATTTTGTCTCTGGACATCTCACCTTAAACTTATCTTCTCTCTACAGTGGTGGAACTTTCCCGTATGATGACGGCTCCAAGCAAGAGATAAAGAACAGCTTGTTTGTTGGCGAGAGCGGCAACGTGGGGACAGAAATGATGGACAATAGGATCTGGGGCCCCGGTGGCTTGGACCATAGTGGAAGGACCCTCCCTATAGGCCAGTAGGTTTGCAACCATGTAGCTCCTTGTTCTGAGTGGCTTAACCTAAGTGGCTGTGTTGGAAGGGAAAAACTTAATGGGTAGTTTCTACCTGTTGACTCTGAATTCTTCTGTCCTCTACCAGCCAGAGGAATCATTGAGCTGACTGAGACTAACAATTAAGGGATGAAATCTGGAATGGGGAGAGAGAAGTCAAAAAATGGTGTGGAATATGAGTCAACAGGGTAATGTGGCCATCAAAATGCGTAATGTGTTCCTGGGCTACGTTAATGGGAATTTAGTGTCTGGGATCAGGGATCATGAGTCCTTTTCTCTGACAGCACACTCACTTGGAGTGTTGCATCCACTCCTGAGGATGGGAGAGCGATAGAGTCTGGCCAAAGCACACTTAAAGGAGAATAACCAGGAGGGTGACAAAAGCTGAAGCCATGTCACATGCAGGTTGGGGTCTTCAACCAGGAGACAGGATCATCACTTTGGGGACAACATGGGGGATATTGTTGCATGTTCTCAGAGCTGCTGTGCACATAGGGGATGAGACTCATTCTACGATGGTCCTTAGGGTTAGTTTACTGCAAGAAGGATGGATCTTTTTACATCAGATATGCTCAACAACAGAATAGCAGGACTGTCCTGAGGAGTCCTGGGCTCTGCAGCTGGGGAAGTTCAAATGAAGGTCAGACAATAAGCAGGTGGGTGGAGAGTGAGTGAGTGACTTGGAAGGTTGATGAGCGAACAGGGATAATGAACTCAGTCAATTCCTTGGAAAGCCACAGGCTGGGTCGGTGGTGAGGAAATCTCCCTTCTTCTGCTGGTGTTTCTGCTCAGGTGTGAATTTAAGCCAGAGAGCAAGGTTCAGAGCCTGTGAGCAGCATGGTGGTCCCTGTGCTCCTGATGATAAGATCAGCCCTTCTTGTCTTTCTGAGCTTTCTACTCTTTCTCTAGGAAGATGTAATTTCTACTATTAGAGCCAGGGCACAAAATACACATTGACCTAAAACTTCCAACCCAAGCGGACATGGAAAAGACTTTGCAAAGGCAAAATCATGATCTCCTTCAGCACGAGGTGGGAGAAGCCCTTCCTTCTGTCTAACCTGAGTGACGGATCAGTCCCTTTCAGCATTTGTATGAGTGACCCTGAATCTGCACGTTCAGGGTTTCTTTGCCAAGAGTTAGCAGCCTCCCAGGGCCAGAATGCTCTGATGACTTCCAAAGGTGATCCTGTTTATGGAAACCTATCAGACTGAGGCATGTTCCTCAAATTGCATCTGCAAGTAGGAACCTAAGACCTTGCAGTCCTCATCATGGTTGATCCATCTTGTATAGAGCTGGGTCAGGCTGAAGTGTAAAACCTAAGTATAGAGCTAGTAAAAATGGACTGTCTCTAAAATATGTGAAATGAAAAAATGCATGGAGCCACCCCATGAGAATCAGGATTCTAGGTCATGATGTTAATCAATTATAAACATAAAAATATAGAAATGCAAGGAGTCTTTGGTGCCCGCTGAAGGCTTGTTACCATGACTGCTGTGGCTAGGGTCTTCCTCAAGGAACCATATTGGAAAGGAAGGGAGCCCAGGGTTGAAGATCAGGGACAACTGGAGTATGGTCTCTCCCTGTGGGCAGATATTTTTTCTGCTTCTTTTTCCATCTTTCTATCTTTTCTTCTTTATATTTACTGTGGAAGAGAATGGGCTTGACCCAGATATAGAGACACCAGCATAAGCATACATGTTGGGTTTGGAGAAGGAGCAAGCCTAGACTGGGGCCAGGCCCAAGAAGGGCCACCAGGAAGCCCAGCCAACCTCGCAGACCCTTGTTTCCTGTGCTCTGCTCAGGAGTCTGAGGCAATGGGAGAAGTGTGTCTGAGCAACCTACTCCATGCTAGACCAAGGCAAAATCTTTAAGTCACCAGTTCTTGTCCAGTCTCTCCTACCTCCACATCCAAGCCTGTGGCCGCTTCCTACCTCCTTCTGGGTCTCAGGGCCTTCTTGGGGTTCTCTGTCAGTCCACAGTCTTGCTTTTCAGTGGGACCTCCCTTTCTTCTAGGGGTGCTGAAAATGTTGCCTTACAATTACTTTTATCACATGTTTATCACCTTCCATTCTGTGTTCTTTTCCCCTCTGTTTCCCAAACCCAGCACACTGCCAATGTGAAAGGCTTACTCACAGAGGAGAAACTCATGTGGGTCTTAATCTGATTAAATTGTTATAGCAACTAAAGCTAAGGCGATAATGACTAACAGCTCTACCTTCCCAAGAAACATATTATTGGCACGCTCCAGTGGTATTTACAGTATTTACCCAATGACTGTTTATATAATGGAAACACTGGGGGAAATGTTGAAATACAGGACCATTCTCCAAACTCCAAACCAGCAACTAGATGGATATTCATTCACTCATCCATCCATTCATCCATCCATCCATTCATCTGGCAGTCATTCATTGACAATTAGTGTGTCTATACATGCTTTAAATTAATTAATGAATTAATAATTCATTAATTAATGAATCAGTAATGATCTGGGGAAGGGGGAGTTGCTAGAGGTGGGGATCAGGAATGGTTTTACCCAGGAAGTCTCTGCTACTATCCACCTCAGAAGGGGCAAACAACATGGCGTTTAGACTGACATCTTACTTCCTTAACTCCATAGGAATGGACAACATTTAGACTGACATCTTCCTTAACTCCATAGGAATTTTCCGATTAGAGGAATTCAGTTCTATGATGGCCCCATCAACATCCAAAACTGCACTTTCCGAAAGTTTGTGGCCCTGGAGGGCCGGCACACCAGCGCCCTGGCCTTCCGCCTGAATAATGCCTGGCAGAGCTGCCCCCATAACAACGTGACCGGCATTGCCTTTGAGGACGTTCCGGTGAGTGAGGCGCCACGGCAGACTCCCGGCAAACCCAGACTTTGGATGGTGATTCACAAGTCCCCTGGGGCCCAGAGTTTGAGCTATTGCCACCACCGCAGGGGTTGAAAAGCCCCCTCCAACTAGGCTGGGCCATGTCCCAGTTTGCTCTTCATCCAAACTGGAAAAGTACAAGCGTAGGTTGCCCCACAGGTCAGGTCTGGGTAAATGCCCGCTTGCTCTCTCCCTGCTCAAAACTCAGGCCAGCCTCCAGAGGACCCCGACGTGTGGATTGAGGTTCCTAGGCTGTTCCTCCAAGGGTCTTGACTTTGACAAACTGAGTCTTATGACCAGGCCACCTGAGTTGGCACAAAGAATCTAACAAGCCCCACAGTTTCCAAGGGAAGTCTTAACTGATGATGTTCTGTTTAATCTCTCCCCGAGAGCAGACTATAAACAGAGCCTTCCTTGCCCTAGACAGAGAAGGCAGAAGAGGAGCTGAGGATTAGGAGATCAGGAGCAAGGGCTGCCCCGTGAGACCAGCCGGGGCCAGGCCTCCTGTGCATTTCCTTCAGGTTATGGATTCCAAGACTTTTCCCTCCTTCTCCTCCCTGCTCCTGCCTTTTGCCTGTTTGCCCAGTTTCTGGCAGGCTGAGGGAAATGATGTGAAACTGAAATGACTTAATGTCTTTACTCAGGCGACTGAGGGCCTGAAAAAGGTCAGTCATGGAAATCTGAGAGGGCCCATGCTGCAAAACTGTCTTCCTGAAACATGCCACACACACATTTTCTCTCGCACATGGATGCCCCCGTGTGTGTGTGTATGTGTAAACGTGTGTGTGCCCTTTCTCATACACACATCACCACCACCTCCCTCTCACACACATTCACACTCACAGTCCTCAGTCCCCCTCCTCCATCTCTGCAGTTGGTGAAGCCTGTGTGTCAGAGCAGTCTCCAAGCTCACCCACAGCAGCCAACCCTCCAGCGAGCAAGAGGCCAAAAGTGTGTGCTAGGTCTGGGAGTTGAGGCACGGTGAACCTTTGACTGTGACTCCGGTTGCATCGGAGGGGTCAGCCTTGCGGTTTCTCTCAGTGCCCGAGAGCATCTTTGTTTTGGCTGGCTTGTAATGTCAGTGGAAATCGGAAACCTCGCCCTGGCCTGATGACGGCTGCAGTTTCCCTTCACCTTCTAGCCCTGCCTAACTTTCCTGGGCTCTGTTTAGATTACTTCCAGAGTGTTCTTCGGAGAGCCTGGGCCCTGGTTCAACCAGCTGGACATGGATGGGGATAAGACATCTGTGTTCCATGACGTCGATGGTTCCGTGTCCGAGTACCCTGGCTCCTACCTCACGAAGGATGACAACTGGCTGGTCCGGCACCCAGACTGCATCAATGTTCCCGACTGGAGAGGGGCCATTTGCAGTGGGCGCTATGCACAGGTGGGGACACCTTTCTGGGGGCCGGTCACTCACTTATTCACTCATGCAACAAGCATTCAGTGAGTGCCTACTGTATGCCTAGCTCTGTTTCAGGGCACAAAGAGATACAGAATTTTTTTTTCTTTTTCTTTCTTTCTTTTAATTTTTTTCTCCTCACCCAGTAGGATTTTTACAAAGTTAAAATCAAAACACTTGGTAAACAAAATGCTTAGAAAAAAAAGAACCCTCTGGGTCAAATGCTTCGATTCAAGGTTCCAACACTTACCATTGGACTTTGGGCAAATTACTTGGACTCTTGGAGCCTCAGTTTCCTCACCTGTAAAATAGTTGAACTTTTCTAGCGAGATTTTGGGGGTGGCTTCAGAAAATACATGTAAAATGTTTCACCAGCCCTATCCAATAGAAATATAATGCAAGCCATACATGTAATCTTAAATTTTCTGGTAGCCATGTTAAAAAGTAAAAAGAAACATAACTTAATTTTAATAATACTTTAATTGTATTCAAAATACTATCATTCAACATGAATCAGTGTAGAAAATCATTAAACAGTTCTTGTTTTTTTTTCTGTCTTCAAAATCCACTGTTGCCCACTCAATTTTCAATCAAGGGAAGTGTAGTCCTACTGAAACAATAACGTTGTGTTTAATGTGAATTTTTAATTTTATTTTTAATGTATTTTTGCATTTTTATTGCTATATAGTATATTCTCTTGGAGCATGCATGATATTTTGATACATGTATATAATATGTAATGATCAAATCAGGGTAATGGGATAGGAAAAAATATTTACATTGCTTTTGTTTTGAAATTTAAATGAATTAAAGTTTAAAATTCAGATCCTGAGTCACAGTGGCCACATGTCCAGTGCTCAGTGGCCACATCAGGGACAGGGCAGGTCTAGATGGTGCCTAGAATGGGGCAGAACTGAAAATATTAGTTAGCTATTATTATATTATTGTTACTTCTAGTATTTTGATGAATGACTAATGAATAAATGACTAAGGGCAGAGAGGCCTGAGAAAATGAATTGTCAGGTTCACAGTGAGCCAGATCATCTCAGAGAGTGAAGGAAACATGTATGAATGAAGACGCTGTCTTCAAAACTATCCTATAAGGCAGGCATTATTATCACCACTGTAGGTGTCAGGAATTGGGGTGTTAGAAAAGAGCTAAATGGTGGTTTGGGTGTGGAGGAGTGATAGGAGAGGGAGATAGTGTTGGGCTGAAGGAAAAGGGCCATAAGGGGCAAAGGGGCACAGGGTGCAGCTGGTGGGGGTCAGGTGCCAGCGGAGGTGGCAGGGCTAGCATTTAGCAGGAAGAAGGACCACAGGAAGACTGGGGCAGAGGGCAGGAAGCTGAGGGTGTTTCTCTCTGCAGTAGAAGGTGATGTCATGTGCTGAGAATTTGGGGATTGGGCTTGAGGAAAGTAACCTCCAGAGAGTGATAAAGATTTGGAAGAGCTGCTGTAGAGAGTGGAAAATGTTGACAAGAAGCTTGTGGAAGGAGCACCTGGCAGTGTTGAAAACCTAGCGGAGACTGGAGGCGGTGCATTTGCAGAGGCATCTCTCTCCCAGGCTGTGGGATTTTCTCAGCTCTGCTCGAGAGCCCTGGGAGAGGCGGAGCTGTGCAATGAGTCAGGGGGAGGCTTCTGCTGCAGGTGTGGGCAGAGGAAGGGCCAAGATCCTAATGGGAGTGAGTGGTTGATGTGATGGTCTGAGAAAGATAAGAAGGGAAGTGGAGTCAGAAGGGAGCTGATGGAGGACAGTCATACCCTGAGTAATTGAAGGATGACCAAACCCTCAAGCCTGGCATCCATGCTGTTAGCATTACACAGCCTCAGCTCAAGGTCTAGGCATCCCATACGGAGCCTTGATTTTCCTTCCCACACTTTCTTTCTGATACGTTGCTTATCTTCTGTGAAGAAAAGCTCATTGTTAGAGCTTGCCAGATTATCATAACTGGCAACTGGTTAACTGTTATCCATAGTATTTTCCCTTCACATCTTACAAAATGCTTTAATGTATCCTTTACCTTCTGATACTCAGGGCAACTCCCTAAGATGGGCAGGGTTGGTTTCTCTTTCCATCTTATATGCGATAAAACTAGAGAGGAAGATAACCACTTCCTTCCAAAAGCACAACATCATTGCACATTGGTGTGATTGTCTCTCTTGGCCACAGTTATGGGGATATCGTTTTATGAATTTGGGATGTGCCATAAAACAGGACACAGTGGTTTTTGTTGTTGTTGTTGTTGTTGTTTTTTGTTTTGTTTTGTTTTGTTTTGTTTTTTGAGACAGAGTTTCACTCTTGTCCAGGCTGGAGTGCAATGGCGTGATCTTGGCTCACCACAACCTCCGCCTCCCAGGTTCAAGAGACTCTCCTGCCTCAGCCTCCCTAGTAGCTGGGATTACAGGCATGTGCTACCACGCCCGGCTAATTTTGTATTTTTAGTAGAGACAGGGTTTCTCCATGTCTGTCAGGGTGGTCTCGAACTCCCGACCTCAGGTGATCCGCCCACCTCAGTCTCCCAAAGTGCTGGGATTACAGGCGTAAGCCACTGTGCCTGGCCGACACAGTGTTTTAAACCAATGCTGGGCTAAAGCATCCAGGCTCTTAGGTCCCTGGGTCTCAATGGCTGACAGTCTTGCTTTCAGTTTTTCCTCTGAAATGAGGCACCATTTATTCATGCAGTGTGTTGTGGCACCACAAGGACTGGCCTCAGGGGCCAGACACTGAGAGGGAGTAGGAGGGAGAAATAGGCCAACACACCCAGGCACTCTCTCAAATGCAGGCAGAGTAACTGCCAGTTGTAGGCGAGTTGCATTTTATGGTAGAATTATAAAAGTTCTCTCTTTCTCTCACTCCCTTCCTCCTCCATCCACATCTCTGTCCTTTGTCCAAAATTTGCCATCTGACTATTATGCAGGCTCTTCTCAAATTTCCACTGGAAGCTCAACAGAGCACTTTTATGAAGATGCACAGAAAGCATTAGCTGGATTACACAGTAAGGCCTGGGCTGTGTCCACCAGCAGAAAGAGATGTCCCCTTATTTGGCCTTTCTTTCATTCAAGCCTTCTAAAAAGGGTTCTGTAAAGAGAAAGTGCCTTTGAAAGTGCAGTCTGTAGTCAGATGTTAACCAGACACTCTTGGAATAACCCTTTGTAATAGCCTCATTGTGTGTTTCCTTTTTGGGTTTTAAAAGATGTACATTCAAGCCTACAAGACCAGTAACCTGCGAATGAAGATCATCAAGAATGACTTCCCCAGCCACCCTCTCTACCTGGAGGGGGCGCTCACCAGGAGCACCCATTACCAGCAGTACCAGCCGGTTGTCACCCTGCAGAAGGGCTACACCATCCACTGGGACCAGACGGCCCCCGCCGAACTCGCCATCTGGCTCATCAACTTCAACAAGTGAGTGGGTGCCCGGCCAGGAGCAGTGAGATCTGTGGGCAGCTGCTCTGACTGAGCTCAAAGCTGATAACGATGACTTGTTGCAAAGTCCTGGCCTTGCCTCTTGCGGAACCACAAGCTAGCCCATATGATTGATCCCTGCAGGAGTACCTAGAGGGGCTGACATCACCCAGGAGTTAAGCATTAAAGGACACAGGCCAAGCCCCCGCTCCGGCATGGGTGACCTTGGGTAGGGCATGTAACCTCTTGAGCCTGAGCTCCTTGATCTTTGAGTTGAGGATAGTATTATCGTGCAGGAGTGCAATGAGGATCTAGGGAGATGAGGTATGGTGGGCACCCAGGACCTGGCATTAGCGAGTGCTCGATAGATGGCAAAAATATCTGGGTATTGTTGTTACCATCCTACAGAGAGGGAAATGAGGTTCTGCGAGATAAAGTGATGAGGGTGAGGGCATCTAGATAGGGCTTCCTATATTTAGATTCAAGTATTTTCTATGCACATTATTTACTTGTCACAGTATTTCTGTGAGACGGACATTGATCAGATGTGGGAAATGAGACCGAAGAGATGAAATGGACCCTACAATCAAGCTGGACCCAAAAGGGGCTGAGCCTAGGTCCTTTGGATCCTGTGCTCTTTAACTACAAAAAGAATGTCTTTTTCCCAAAGTTCCATACGGAGCACCCCCAGGGTTGGCCCTGGAGACACACCAGTGAAGCATTCAGACTCTCTGCTCACAGGCGGCCATTGTCTCTCCCTCGCTCCTTGAACACTGCAACTCAGTCGCCATGGCAGCAAATGTTCTTTCAAAATTTCCCATACAAAAGTAGAGGTGTCATTTGGTGGAGGTTTTTTGGTCTGTTTCTCCAAGGCATGCTCCAAAGGCCCTGTGGCCTGGACACCCTTGCTTGTAACCTGACTCTACTTCCAATCCTAGGGGCGACTGGATCCGAGTGGGGCTCTGCTACCCGAGAGGCACCACCTTCTCCATCCTCTCAGATGTTCACAATCGCCTGCTGAAGCAAACGTCCAAGACAGGTGTCTTTGTGAGGACCTTGCAGATGGACAAAGTGGAGCAGAGCTATCCTGGCAGGAGCCACTACTACTGGGACGAAGACTCAGGGTGAGCAGGTGCCCACCTGGCTGCAGGAAAGTGGCTCGACCTCATCTTGTCCCCTTGGCCTTTCCAATAAGTCTGAGAACAGCCATGTAGTTAATGCCAATTAATGTAAGACATGTTTCTAGGCATTTTGATTCTAAGGCTGGCTGTCCCATACATTAATGACATTTTTAAAGCTGTTAAGCTTTAAAAGTAAAATAAACACTCTATTAAATATACATATACATGTAGGGAATTTACATATTTCAAAAAAAAAAAAGTGAAGGCAGTAAATCTTAGAATCCAGAAAACATGGTACATTATCTCAAATCCTCACAACAACCCACTTGGAGCAGAGGATTAAGAGATGGGCAGCCAGGCGTGGTGACTCACACCTCCCAGCACTTTGGGAGGCCGAGGTGTGCGGATCACAAGGTCAAGAGTTCGAGACCAGCCTGGCCAACATGGTGAAACCCCATCTTTACTAAAAATACAAAAATCAGCTGGGCATGGTGGTGCATGCCTGTAATCCCAGCTACTCAGGAGGCTGAGGCAAGAGAATTGCTTGAACCTGGGAGGCAGAGGTTGCAGTGAGCCAAGATTGCGTCATTGCACTCCAGCCTGGGTGACAGAGTGAGACTCTACCTCAAAAAAAAAAAAAAAAAAAAGAGAGAGAGAGAGAGAGAGTGAAAGAGATGGGCAAAGAAGGCACAGGGAAAATAGGAGAGACTTCCTGAGATCATAGCATAAATTTGACCCAGCTGGATTTGAACCTAGATCTGTCTGTCTTCAAAGCCCCTCACCCTTTTACTAACCTGCACTAGGTTCTATTCAATAGAGATATAATGAAAACAGAGTATCTGTTCCTGGGAGTTCTTTGATCCCCTCTCTTAAAAAGAAATTTAGTCTAATATCTTAAGAATGCCAAGCCAGCTCCACAGCGATGTCGATAGCAAACTGTGAGGAGTAAGGGTGAAAGATCGTTTGATGGCCTGTTTTCTATTCTTATATGGAAGCCAATGATAAGGAAACTGATAACAGGTGATCTGTCTTATTTATGGCTCCATCAATTTGATTAAGGGAAAATTAAAATTTAGAATCAAAAGTATAATAAGTACAATGTTGGGATGGGAGGGCAATAGAAAATACCTTTCTCCCCACACAAGCGCTAAGTCAGTTGGGGGCAGACAAGCTGGCAAGTGAAGAGGAAGCAATCCATTTTATTGATGATAAAGCTGTTGGAGAATAGAGCTTCCCAATATCGTCCCCAATTTTACCTTCTCCGCCGCAGGTAGCACTGAGCACAGGCTCCCCACATAGGGCCCAGCCCCAAAACCTCAGAGCATGTAAGACAGACCAGAGTGCCCCTGCTCTACAGGCTGAGCCAAATACCCAAAACCAACCAATTATGAGACACTCTCTTCCCATGGGAAGAAGTGGATGAGGGGAGGGACCAGGGGCCAGGAGTATTTAGGAAAATCCTCCCATATGAAAACCAGAGGAGGAGGAATGAGATATGCTCCACATACCACTAGGAAACATTATGATTAAAGTAACAGATGTTGATAAGGTAAAGTCCCTGGGATACCATCCATGCAGATTTTCTTCTTTTCGGCTCGTGAGCTGAAATGTTCAAAAGATGTGAAATTTTCAAATGGAAACTTCCACTAAGTAAGTTGAACCTCTTTGATCAAAGTCTTAAAAATCTAAGGCTTGTCCGCTTGTCACCTTAAGCACATTTTTTTGGTTGGTAGCTTAGCTTAGCCCTATGCCTGTTGATCATTATTACGTTGTGTTTCAATTCGGCGATGCCTTAGGGACCAGGAGTTGGGTTATAGGGGGTCTGTTTCCCATGGAGAACAGCTGCAAACTGTTGGGCTTTTAAAAATCTTTCTGCCTTATACATTTGTTATTTTTTATATTCAGAGCACCTGCCTTTAGCAGCTACCTTCTAATAATCTACTATGGGCTAGGATACTTAACAACTAGCTTGCTATAATTAGGGGTAAAATTAAAATAAGTCAGCTGAAAGGGAGGGGGTTTCAAAGTGTGAAATACATAAGCTGCCATTTTTTCCAGGTTAAAAAAACTCTTAAGTGATTGTAGCTGTGTTCTGGATAGCTAAGTTTGCTTAACACCACCTCAGTGAATTATTATAATGATTCTTACTAAATAATAAACAAGTATATTATTTAAGGTGCACAGCCATCAATAGCGCTGCTCTGCAACATTACCTGGTCATAGCGAGGATTTGAGCACTGGGCTGGCAGGTGCCCAGGCCCATGCTGCTTTTGTGCCTCCCAGGGCCTTGCAGTTCAGCCAGCTTGCACACATCCAAGTTGTAGGTCAGGATTAGGGAAGGCAGCTACTACCCACCACGGGCTGGATGGTCTTTTAGGTCACTCCCGATTTAGATAATCTGATATATAATGGCAACAGAGGAACCTGAATACTGTTAAGTTTTGTGCAGAAGCCTCAGGACCAATCCCATTTCTGTGCCTTGGTTCCAGGAGTGGTTTGGACCATGTTGGGAGCCTGCAGGGAGACGTGACCATGGGCAGCACTGAACTGCCTTCCTCCTAAGCTGCTCAAAGTGGGTGCTCACCTGCCTCCCCAACTTCCCCACCATGCGGGCATGGAACACAGATACAGCTGCTCTGCCGTCAGCCCTGAGCACGAGGCCTCTGTAACAGTCAGTTTCTACTTCATTCTGAGATCACTTGATGTGGATGGCTTGAAACATAAAACCACTCAAGGAAGCTCAGATTAAGTGGAGGTGCTACAGAGAGAAGACCAAGGGGTCTTCAAGAACTAAAAACCCAGTTGGGCCTCACGGGCTCAGGTGCTGAAAACAACAAAGCCAGCAGGGAGGAGACAGCCTGCCTACCCCTTGTGTCTCTCCATCTCCCCATGTTCACACACATACGCACACATGCTTGGCCTCTTGTTTCAGCTACTTGCTACAAACTGCCTTCCTCTGGTGATTCCTTAGCAGGCACGGGGCGGCACGACAAGGTTGTCAGCCCCGACTCCATGTGGTCTTTTAGTTCAAGCACCAACCAGTGGTGGACAAGACCTGCTGGGTCCCATGAGAGTGAGAATCTTGGTTACTGGGTAGCCAGTCCATGGCCCCTCTGTGAGTCCAATGTGTGCCCCTGGTCTGAGCAGCTCTGTGGTAGGGGTTTGGAGGTGATGGCATTGTGGTGCAAACCCAGCTCCCTAGTCTGAATGGGCTCAGTGAAGGCTTGGTCCCTAGAGCAAGATGGGTGGTAGATACCCCATATCCTATCTTCCCATGTTTCAGATGCAGGACTCAGCCTGCGAGTGCTTTGTTGCACTAAAAGAACAATAATGAATCCCAAGTGAGTACTGTGTTTTCCTTACAATCTGACTCCCTGTAACACTGGGTCAGCTTCCTTTACAATAATAATAATTATTTTAAATAAATTATAAAATAATTTTTGGAATAGATTATGGTTTGGAGAAAAGTTGAGTTAGGAAGACAGAGCATTTCCTCACCAGTCACCATGCTGGGATGGAAAATGCTGGCTCTGTCACTTCCCAGCTGTGTGGTCCTGGGTGAGTCACTTCACTTCTCTGAGCCACCATTTTCCCATCCAGGAATTCAGGATGATAATAGTACCTACTGGACAGGATTGTTTGAGGATTAAATGAGATATGTTGATTTACTATGTGTGCACGGCATGGCACATAAAACGTGCTCAGAATAGAATTGCCATTCTCATTAGCTTTTTCTTCAATGCATTTGTTCCTTATTTCTCCAACTACATACAACTCTGTGATAGACATGGTTCCATTCTATAAGGCCGCTGGGTCGACCTGCTGTGACCAGCTCAGAGTAAATATCTCGGTGGGTGAGAGGAGAAGGGGGAGGTTTGAGTGCCCAAGCAAATGCCCAGCAATGCTCCTTGTGTGCAGGCTGTTGTTCCTGAAGCTGAAAGCTCAGAACGAGAGAGAGAAGTTTGCTTTCTGCTCCATGAAAGGCTGTGAGAGGATAAAGATTAAAGCTCTGATCCCAAAGAACGCAGGCGTCAGTGACTGCACAGCCACAGCCTACCCCAAGTTCACCGAGAGGGCTGTCGTGGACGTGCCAATGCCCAAGAAGCTCCTTGGTTCTCAGCTGGTGAGTGGCTGACAGCAAGTCTGGACCCCTTTGCCGTCCAGTTAGGCCCAGACCCAATTAGGTCCCTCACTCAGCTCCACAAACCATTTCCTGCGACTGGGGATACAGGAAGAGTTGGGGAATGACCACCCAAACCTAACAATTGCATTGGGTTCTATGTGTTTTCCAGAAAACAAAGGACCATTTCTTGGAGGTGAAGATGGAGAGTTCCAAGCAGCACTTCTTCCACCTTTGGAAGGACTTTGCTTACATTGAAGTAAGTGCCTCCGGCCCCTGGAGGATTAGGGTTTGCTCAGTGAGAGGTGATACTGTGTCCTGGAGCTGCTGTCACAAATTCCTACAAACTGGGTGGTTTGCATTAAACAAGAGAAAGTTATTCTCACAGTTCAGGAGGCCAGAAGTTCAAGAGCAAGGTGTTGGCAGCAGTGGTTTCCTTCGGGGGCTAGGGGCGGGGAACCTGTTCCATGCCTCTTCTCGCTTCTGGTGGCTGCCGGCACTCCTGCACACTCCTCGGCTTGCAGACACTTTAATCTCTGTCTTTATGTGGACTTTTCTCCTGAGTGTCTGCGTCTCACCTCTCCTCCTGCCTTTTTTTTTTTTTTTTTTTGCAAAGGCACCTATCTTTGAATTTAGGGCCCACCCTAGAAATCCAGATGGTTTCATCAAAAAATCTTTAACTTAATTCCATCTGCAAAGATTGTATTTCCAGATAAGTCCACTTTCACAGGTTCCGGGTGGATGTATCTTTTGCAGGGCCACTATTTGACCCACTACTGAGGGCTACAAGGAGTTAAGTGGATAATGGAGTTTATGCTTTGAACAGCTGCAGAGGCAACTTCTGCCTTCAGGGACTGCTTGGGAACCACCAGGGCAGGAGAATCTTGGGGTTTTGGCACCCCGCCTCACACCTGGATTGCTCTGACTCTGCAGGTGGATGGGAAGAAGTACCCCAGTTCGGAGGATGGCATCCAGGTGGTGGTGATTGACGGGAGCCAAGGGCGCATGGTGAGCCACATGAGCTTCAGGAACTCCATTCTGCAGGGCATACCGTGGCAGCTTTTCAACTATGTGGCGACCATCCCTGACAAGTGAGTCTGTGCCTCTGCTTCTGGAATTGGCTGCTGGCACAGCAGACCCCTGGGCAAGGGCCCCCTCCCTCGCACAAAGGCCCTCATCACAGATCAGTCTGGAAAAGCTCAGGCAGTCTCTACAGCCTGCCCACAAATCATGGGTGTTGGACGAGAGTGTCCTTGCCTGTGGACTCTGGTGTTGGAGCCGGGCTGCTGTGAATGTAGGTCAGGCGGAGGCAGGCGGGACAGCCCCGCTACACATGGGAAGGTTGCCCTGGCCCTCTTCACTACACTCCCGGCATGATCTCATCCCCTCCCACACCTTCAATACTATCCAAGTGCTGGTGGCTACTATCTCCAGCCTAGCTCTCCTTCCTAAGCACCCGACATTCCAATCCAACTGCTACTTGGACAATGTCACCTGGACGTCTTGTATGGAACTGAATTCTCAGCCTTTTAAAATGTTTAACCTCCCAAACCAGCCACTATCCTACTTCTTCAGTTTTGATGAAATCATCACAGTCCATCCTGATAGCTAGGCCAGAATCTGGGCATTCTGTTTGACTCCTTTCTTTCCTCCATACACTATCAATTCCACCTGCATTACTGCTCGCCTGCTGGTTCCCTCCACAGCATCCTCTCTTCTGCTGCTCTGCCCAGGCCTTTGCTGGTCATCACCAGCACTGTTGGCATAGTCTCCTAACGGGCCTCCCTCTTCCAGTTGCCCCAACTCCAACCCATCTTCCATATTGGCTGCTGGTTTAAACTTCTTAAATGTAGGGAAAACCTGTGTCCCCTCTCCTTAGCAATCTTTGGTAATTCCCCAATACCTTACAAGTCTCCCCACATTGCCTCCTTGGTGAGGTCTTTTCCCATCCAACCCAAAAGTTCTATCTCAGCTGGGCACAGTGGCTTACACCTGTAATCCCAGCACTTTGGGAGGCCGAGGTGGGCAGATCACGAGGTCGGGAGTTTGAGATCAGCTTGGCCACTATGGTGAAACCCCGTCTCTACTAAAAATACAAAAAACTTAGCTGGGTGTGGTGGTGCGCACCTGTAGTCCCAGCTACTCGGGAGGCTGAGGCAGGAGAATCACTTGAACCCAGGAGGCGGAGGTTACAGTGAGCCAAGATTGTGCCACTGCACTCCAGCCTGGGTGACAGAGCAAGACTCCATCTCAAAAAAAAAAAAAAAGTTCTACCTCTGCTAAAGCACTACTCACAATAGGTCTGGTGGACACATCTGTTGCCCCATGAAGAGTGTGGCCTTCTCAATGTTGGGGCCGTGTCTAACTTCCCTTTGCATTTCTAGCACAGAACATGGCTAGTTAAGTGAGTGTACAGTTCACTCAGGAGCCACAACCTGGTGGAAAGTCTAAGCACTTCATGTGGTACCTGCTACATAGTAGGTGCTTAGTAAACATTAATAGTTATTGAATGAAAGCAAATGTACTTCCCAGATGCTGACTCCATGAGGGGCACGATGTGAACTGGGTACCTGGTGAGATTTTGGATAATGGGATTTTGCTTAACCACATTTACTCCCTCCCTCATTCCCCCATCAGATGCTCCTTCCGCATTCTATTTTTCATATGCAGATTCAGACAGAAGGACAAGGTTGACCAAATTCAGAAAAATAGTTATTATCTAGAGATCATGCCGTTTTGGGCAGAGGATTTTCTTTTGAAATGGAAGAGGATGCAGAAGCTTGGAACAAGAAACTAGACTGCAGTGCTACTCTGTTTGGAACCGTGTGCAAGGCTCCTTCCAGCCCGAGCAGCAGCAACTCTCTGGGGGAAGCCCTTACTGGAATGGGCCACTCCCTGGGCTGGTGCTGGGTACCCAGGCAGGCATTGGTACCACTAGACCCCTCTCTAACCTCCTGGAAAGCAGCAGGGAATGAGGCAAGGCAGGTCCTGTCCTACTGTGGCTACGGGCCTTGCCTAGCCTGGCCCACCCTTCCTACCCCATCCAGCAGGCCACTACTGGCCCCAGGGTCCTGGGGAGAGAAGAGGGCAGCTGCTCACACCGTAAACATCTAGCATGGCTTCTGGGAGCTGCCTGTGCCCTGCCACTCTGTGGGAGACTCCGTGCTGGCTGGTGCATGGGCTTCGAGGCCATGAGGATGGCATACCAGGCAAAGAAGTGTGCCCAACACAAGCAGGCTTCTGGGCGTCAGTGGGAGGCGGTGGGGACAAAAGAAGCCTGTCTCCCTGTCCCGCTCATGTGAGCTAACCTAGGTCCCCATCAGGAGGGCAGGACCTACATTTGAGTCCCATAAGTAGGAAGGTTGAGCTCCAACAAGGGACCATTAGCTTTTGTTCTGAAATGAAACAATGCAGAAATATCCTCCAGAGAACAGATCCTGAATCTAGAGTGGAGGATGTGTTAGCAATGAGCCCTCTCTCCTTAAGGGGCCTCACCCTACCAACCCTTTGGGCCTCACTCTCCAGCCTTCCTCAAGGGCCTGAGGCAGCCCCAGCTCCCTTCCTATCTATCCTTATTTCACACAAGCCCTTTGCATCTTAAGATCTTTCCTGCTGCTCCCAGTGGGACACAAATAGGGGTAACAACAGATTCCAGAATCCTATACAGTTTTTCCATGTCTGGACTGTGGTCTGTGGTTACAGAGTTCCTTTGAGATACGAACTGGATGCCCCATTGAGCTTCTGCCCCATTTCTATTCCCAAGGGAGGTGCTCACTTCCTCCTGTCTGGCCCAGCATGCTGAATCTGCCACTGTGAAGGCTATTTTCCCAGCACTTTGGACTGAATACACCCCGAGGCAGGGGATAGACACTCCTTATTCCCAAGTCGAACTTTTGCAAGTTGGGACCTTCAGGCTGGGCACACACATTGCTCCAAACCTCTGCCTCTTTCAAGCACATTTCCCTTTGGCAGGTCCTCTGAGATACTTGGTAACTATTTGCTTCAATCTCCCCATTTGCAAAATAGAAGCAATAGCCCTGTCTTGCCTGACCAGAGAGAGAGGTGACATGAACATAAGAGGTCAATCTGCGCTCTTGACACAACCCGAGCATCATGGTAATGACATGGTGTTCTCCCCAGAAAGACTTCAAATCTGGCCATGCTCTTCCTGCAGTTCAGAGGAAGCTGGCTCTGGACTGTACTAAGCCTGTGTCCGTCGAAAGAAGACAGCAAAAGAAAGATGGGCTCCAAGAGAAATCTTCTAGCCTGGGGCTTCTAGAGCTTTAATGTATATACGATCTCCTGCAGATCTTGTAAAAACGCAGATTCTGATTCAGAGAGTCCGCAGTGGAGGAATTCTGTGGTTCTAATGAAATTCCAAGGGATGCCAAATGGAGCTGGTTTCTAGAACTTTCAGGATCTACAGGAGCCCCTGGATGGTTTTATGATTTGACAGATGCCCCCTCCTTCTTCCCTCACCTCCTCTCTCTCTCATCCCTTCCTCCTTCCTTCCTCTGTAAGACCACATTTCTATGTGGTCTTACCTAACCAGGGCTGAGAACGTTCAAGGGAAGAGATGCATATTGAAGTCCTACTGTGTGCCGAGCCCTGGCATGGCGTGCTCTGTTTACAGCCTCTCCTCTGTTTGGAGAGAGACATATAAATGTGGTGAGCTGAGTCCAGGCTTGGAGAAGGCCGTGGGCATCAACTGTGGCCAGATGTGTGGGAGGGAGCTCAGGATGTTCGTCACCACATGGAAAGAGCCCGTCAGCTCAGAACACAGGAGAGGCTGCCCTTTCCTGAATCCCTGGCCAGGCCTCTGGGCACTGCTAACTCCAGTCCCACCACGCACAACCCAACATCCCTCCCCATGCCCACTTGCCCCAGTTTGCCCTCTCTCTGGTCTAATTGGTTTCTTCTCTCACAGTTCCATAGTGCTCATGGCATCAAAGGGAAGATATGTCTCCAGAGGCCCATGGACCAGAGTGCTGGAAAAGCTTGGGGCAGACAGGGGTCTCAAGTTGAAAGGTAAGGGTTTGAACTGGGGTTTAAATTGACCCCAAAACCAGAGAAGGCAAATGCCTGGCATGGAGGTTGCTGTTGTCTTTTGCTGAGTTGAGAACATGCTTTGTACTAAACTTGGGTACAATCTCAGAATCCCCCACACAACTAGTGGTCTACTGGAATGCATGGGCAAGATGCCACCTGTTTACCACCCCCGCACTGCAGCAAATTTATTATAACTTGCTACCAGCCACTGAAAGAAAATTGCTAGAGTTGTTCACTCATTTGCTTGGAAAGTGGCCCTTTATTCAACAAAAACATCATAAGAAAAGTAGCCTAGCCTCACCCTCCTACCCAATTCCTGCTATTCAGACTGGCCAGGGGTCCTGCATCTTCTTCAACATTCCAGCTTTTGTATAGTCCTTTGCAGCTTGCAAAACTGTTATTTGTTCCTCTGAGATAGGTAGATGAAAAGAAAACTAGAAGCCCAGAGAACCTACATGGTTTGTCCAAGGCCAGGCAGCTCTTTGGTGGTGAAGCCTAGCACAGGTTTGCAGGCTGTGCTGGAACAAGCCATCCAGGAGGGACCTATCAGCATGACAACCATTATATCACAAAAACTAGGTGCAGGGAGAGTCCTCAGAGAGGTTGTGTGGGCGGTAGAGCAGCTCCATGGGCAATAATGATAATGATCATTATGGTTCTGTTTAATGTTCAGCCTTGCACTTTGCAGAACATGTTATAATTATCTTACTTACTCATTAATAACCTGTACACCAGGTACTATTATTTCCATTTAAGATGAGGACACCAAGAATTTAACAGCCAAGCCACTTGTTTAAGGTTAGGACTTGGATCCTAATCTTCCTAACTCAAAGCTGGGCTTCTTAGTTATACACCATCCTCACTATGGAAAATATCAAAATCAGAAGCCCATCATATGGGACGATAAGAAAAATCAGAAGCAATGCAAATCCTTCAAACCAGCCAAAGGAGAACATAAGGAAAAGAGAAGTATCCTTTCCAGCCCAGTCCTGGAATCATTTTGGAGCCTCTGTCTTTTAAATTAAGATCCCGGTTGCCAAAAGTTGATGTATGTAAGGTGACCTAAGTTGAATGGCACTTTCCCGGTGGTGATAAATGCATGTTGCCTGCCAGGATGGGCTGAGTATAGATGTGGATTCCCATGCCCCTTGGATGCTCAAGCTCTGAACTGCAAGATGGGGAGTGCTGTGTGGGGTTCAGGGGGTTAGAGTTCTAATCTGGGCTGCACCATTTACTACACACTCTTGGTCAAATTCCTTCACCTCTCAGAACTCCTTCTAAAGCCACAGAGTGATAGGGTGGGGGAGGAGATCTTGTAGATCAATGCCATCGTCTGATGGATGGGAACACTAGGCTTCAGAGAGGGGCAGGGACTTGCTGGTGGTCGTAGGGGCAGTTCGAAGGTAGGCAGGTTCCTAGGAGGTCTCCTCCCTTACAATTTGCCCCATTTCCTGCTGTGCATGGCTCCCCTGTCAAAAGCAAAGCCATCACCCTGCCTAGGTGGCAGTGAGGCTCAGGTGAGACCCTGCCTGCCCCATACAAATGCATGTCAGGCACCATCAGTAGCTGAGCACAGAGCTCTTCCCAAAGGGCCACAGTGCAGTGTGGCTGGGGGGTGCCTGGTAGGGGTGGGGGACTGGCGATGGGGAGCCCTGGAACGGGGTGGGGAAGCCATCCTCTCATAGGGCTTTTGCTCAGGAGACTCATCATTGCTTTTCAGAGCAAATGGCATTCGTTGGCTTCAAAGGCAGCTTCAGGCCCATCTGGGTGACTCTGGACACTGAGGATCACAAAGCCAAAATCTTCCAAGTTGTGCCTATCCCTGTGGTGAAGAAGAAGAAGTTGTGAGGACAGCTGCCGCCTGGTGCCACCTCGTGGTAGACTATGACGGTGACTCTTGGCAGCAGACCAGTGGGGGATGGCTGGGTCCCCCCGTCCCTGCCAGCAGCTGCCTGGGAAGGCCGTGTTTCAGCCCTGATGGGCCAAGGGAAAGATATCAGAGATCCTGGTGCTGCCGCCTGCCCCTACTCAAGTGTCTACCTGGAGCCCCTGGGGCGGTGCTGGCCAATGCTGGAAACATTCACTTTCCTGCAGCCTCTTGGGTGCTTCTCTCCTATCTGTGCCTCTTCAGTGGGGATTTGGGGACCATATCAGGAGACCTGGGTTGTGCTGACAGCAAAGATCCACTTTGGCAGGAGCCCTGACCCAGTTAGGAGGTAGCCTGGAGGGCTGGTCATTCACAGATCCCCATGGTCTTCAGCAGACAAGTGAGGGTGGTAAATGTAGGAAAAAGAGCCTTGGCCTTAAGGAAATCTTTACTCCAGTAAGCAAGAGCCAGCCTGACAGGATTAGGAGCTGGGGTGGAACTGGCTACCCTTGGGGAAGAGGCAAGCCCTGCCTCTGGCCGTGTCCACCTTTCAGGAGACTTCGGGCAGCAGGCTGGGACTTGGACTAGATGACTCTCAAAGGCCCTTTTTGTTCTGAGATTCCAGAAGTCTGCTGCATTTCGCATGGTACCTGGAACCTAACAGTGGAGGAAAACATTCCTTTCCACTGATATCCATGATGCTCGGTGCCCAGGGCACACGGGATGGAGAGGTGAGAACTAACGCCTAGCTCGAGGGGCCCGCAGTCCAATGGGACAGGCAGTCAGGTCCATGTGCACTGCAATGCCAGGCAGAGAAATCACAGAGAGGTAAAATGGAGACCAGTGCCATTTCAGAGGGGAGGCTCAGCAAGGCTTGCTTGCAGGAATGAAGGCTGGGGGCATTTGCTGGGGGGAGATGAGGCAGTCTCTGGAATGGCTCAGGGATTCAGCCCTCCCTGCCGCTGCCTGCTGAAGCTGGTGACTGCAGGGTTGCCCTTTGCCCATGCCTCTCTGGCCCACTCATGATGGAGAAGTGTGGTCAGAAGGGAGCAAGGGGCTTTGCTGCTTATGAGCACAGAGGAATTTGGTGTCCAGGCAGCCCCGCCTCTGACTCTGAGAGGGTGGAGTGAAGTCCACAGAAGTGAGTTCCTGCCTTGGGGCCTCATTTGCTCTTCATCCAGGGAACTGAGCACGGGGGCCTCCCGGAGACTCTAGATGTGCTCACACTCCCTTGGTCTGGGATTTCCGAGCTGGAAATATAGAACATATCTAGTCCAAAGCCTTCATTTTAACAGATGGGGAAAATGAACCCCCAAGATGGGAAAGAACCACATAGCCAGGGGAGGGCCCGGGGAGCCCCACCCTAGCCCTTGCTGCCACACCACATTGCCTCAACAACTGGCCCCTGAGTGCCCAGGCACTCCTGAAGTAGCTTCTGGAAATGGGGACAAGTCCCCTCAAAGGAAAGGAAATGACTAGAGTAGAATGACAGCTAGCCACTCTCTTCCCTCCTGCTCCCAGCGCACACGTGTTGGCGGTCCCTGTGGCCTTCACTTTGTTCACTACCTGTCAGCCCAGCCTGGGTGCACAGTAGATGCCAACTCCCCATTGGTGCTACCTAGCTCTCCTGTCTCTGCAGCTCCACAGGTGAGGCCCAGCAGAGGGAGTAGGGCCTGCCATGTTTCTGGTGAGCCATTTGACTGATCTTGGGTGTCTGAACAGCTATTGGGTCCACCCCAGTCCCTTTCAGCTGCTGCTTAATGCCCTGCTCTCTCCCTGGCCTACCTTAGAGAGAGCCCAAAGAGCTCCTGTAAGAGGGAGAACTCTATCTGTGGTTTATAATCTCACACGAGGCACTGGGGTCTCCCTGGGTCTTGTGATGAACTACGTTTATCCCCTTTCCTGCCCCAACCACAAACTTTCCTTCAAAGAGGGCCTGCCTGGCTCCCTCCACCGAACTGCACCCATGAGACTCGGTCCAAGAGTCCATTCCCCAGGTGGGAGTCAACTGCCAGGGAGGTCTTTCCCACCAAACATCTTTCAGCTGCTGGGAGGTGACCATAGGGCTCTGCTTTTAAAGATATGGCTGCTTCAAAGGCCAGACTCACAGGAAGGACCTCTTCCAGGGAGATTAGCGGTGATGGAAAGGAGAGTTAAAATGACCTCATGTCCTTCTTGTCCACGGTTTTGTTGAGTTTTCACTCTTTTAATGCAAGGGTCTCACACTGTGAACCACTTAGGATGTGATCACTTTCAGGTGGCCAGGAATGTTGAATGTCTTTGGCTCAGTTCATTTAAAAAAGATATCTATTTGAAAGTTCTCAGAGTTGTACATATGTTTCACCATACAGGATCTGTACCTAAAACTTTCTTTCCTAAACCATTCACCAAGAGCCAATATCTAGGCATTTTCTTGGTAGCACAAATTTTCTTATTGCTTAGGAAATTGTCCTCCTTATTATTTCTGTGTGTAAGACTTAAGTGAGTTCGGTCTTTAAGGAAAGCAACGCTCCTCTGAAATGCTTGTCTTTTTTCTGTTGCCGAAACAGCTGGTCCTTTTTCGGGAGTTAGATGTATAGAGTGTTTGTATGTAAACATTTCTTGTAGGCATCACCATGAACAAAGATATATTTTCTATTTATTTATTATATGTGCACTTCAAGAAGTCACTGTCAGAGAAATAAAGAACTGTCTTAAATGTCATGATTGGAGATGTCCTTTGCATTGCTTGGAAGGGGTGTACCTAGAGCCGTGGACATTGGCTCTGGTCTGGAAAATTTTGCTGTATTATAGTAAACATACAAAGGATGTCATCATCTTGTCTGTTTCATTTTCTATTAAAATGGGCTTCATTTTATCTAGGGATAATAACTTATCTAAGGATAGCCTAAGATAACCAGTTATCTAAGGATAATAAGGCTGATGAAATCACCCCATGTGTCTGCCTTACTTCCATGGCCTTATTCCCAAGAGCTAGTCATATGTCAACATCCTACTCTGCCCTGCCCATGGTGGGGGGGGGGGCGGGTGCGGGGGGATGTCCATAAAAGCAGGTGGAGATGGTTCAAAGAAAGAAAAGATGTCATTCATATGGCCAGCCATGTCCAGAACATGATGCATCCTCCACATTTCTAAGCGGTCAGGAGGCTGTCACTTCAACTCCCCTCCCCGATGGGGAAGCCAAGCAGAAGCAGCACTCTGTTTTCCTCCCAGGCCCTGTTTGGCCAGAGGCCAAACACATGTTTGACAAGAGCATGGGGCTGAGGTGGCAAAAACAGGTCCAAATCAAACTGGCAGACAAGAGAGGTAGGCACAGGTAGAGGGCACCTCAAGCAGTGCTGGAAGGGGTCTGGAGGGGAGACAGTGAGGGGCAGAAGTTACAGCAGGTGAACTGGGAGTGGTCCGGAACTGCCTGTCCACAATGGCAGCCACTAGCTTCATGGGGCTACATACATTTAAATTAATTTAAATTAAATGCAATTACAAATCCAGTTCCTCAATCACACTGGCCACATTTCAAGTGCTCAATGGCTATGTGTGTCTAGTGGCTGCCATATAGGATAGAGGCGATATAAAACATTTCCGTCATCACAGAGAGTTCTTCTCTTGATGATTTCCAAAGAGCTTCTGGGTCTTATACATTGAGGTTAAAAACAAAACAACTATGTCTCGTGTGTGTGTGTGTGTGTGTGTGTGTGTGTGTGTGTGCGCGCGCATCTGTGTATGGTCAATCCACTTAAAGGGGCTGGTACCAGACTGGTGGTTTTAAGCTGCCAATACACAAATATATCTGGCAGACTAGCTTTGGGCATAAAGTCAGCTGTGCAGTAGAGAGTACACGGCCTCTACCTTCAGGAAACTTTGCCAGGAGAAAGAGATTACATTTGCACACTCAGTCAACAAATATTTTTGCACCCCTGCTCTGTGACAGGCACCATGCACACAGAGGAACACAGAATGACCCCATGGAGAACATGAAATTATCTGCCCAATGAGTGGTGTGGAGGGGTTCTGAAGACGGGGAGTAGTTATTACCTGGAGTGGTCAGGGAAGGTCAGTGAGTGGAAGTAGGACAGGTGTTGGCCTGAGAGAGGATAAGAGAAGGGCCTTTTGTAAGAGGCACAGTCTGACAGAGGGTCAGCTATCAGGGTGTGGGCTTGAGGACACCTGGACATAAATCAAGGATCAGTCATGAGAGGCAAAGTGGAAGGTGGGTTGGACCAAACACAGGGCCAGCTTTAGGCCCTACCAACTGTGATGATAGGGGGTGGTGGGTTACTAATGACTTCTCAGCCAGAAGTGTCACTGCGTGAAAGAGAGCACAGCCTACTGGTTCAGTAGGTGCAACAGAAAAGGCATCCAGGGAGGACTAGGAAAGCAGACGCCAACGAGGAACCATCAAGTAACGGGACACTGCACCCAGCTAGACATGCAGCAAAAGAAGCCACAGAGAGGTCAGGGTGGAGGGACAGGCAGGCACTTCAGGGTCCTTCAATATTTGTCCCTGCAATAGTCACCAAATCCCACAGGTAGTCGCTGTGCAATGCATTAGGTGACCAGTGGGCACCTCCCGTTCCTTCCACAGGGAGACAGACAGGATGCTCTGCTCTGCCTCACCAGCCTGGGAGGGGACAGGTCAGAAAAGTGTGGCAGATGAAGTTTTGCAGAATGCACAGGAATGAACCAAGTGAAGAAGGGCGAAGAACATTCCTGGTGAGGCAATGGTGCTGAAAAGGCCTGGAGGCGATGTGTAGGAATTGCTGGAGGAAAGGGGGTGGGGCTCCTCCCCACAGACTGGAGGGGAGAAGGTGTGGATGTTCACTCATGGAGGCTGGGGTGGCTTTAGAAGTCAGTGCAGTGACAGCTAAGAACATCTGCCTAAAGAAAACGCAGTGGCACAAAGCCAGAAGCAGGCGTTGGGGGAATTTTGTCCCCATACCCACAGGCACACAGGGTATGCTGAGTTGAGCACACAGGCAGTCTCTGAGGTGGCATATGCCTGCATCTCCAGTCTGGTCACCCATTCCTTCCTCATCCCCAGTCCCCAGATGAACCCTAATCCTCATCCCCTCCCACTGGTTCAAGGATTTTAGAGTCCTCATAACATGGTGGATGACCTGACCCACCCTGCCCTCTCCTCTTGGCTCATGCCTACTCATGTTCCAGGACGTAGCTCCACACAAAGCCTTCTCTGACCCATACCTGGCAGCTTTCTCCTTCCTCCCCTGGGTGCAGGGCCCAGTGCCTTGATATTGCGCCCCCTGTCCCAGGCTGTCATTCACTCCTTCCCCCAGACTGTAGCCTCCTACAGAGCATAGGCCACAGGTTTTCCCATATCTGGCAGAGTTCTGCTGGGTAATGTATGCTTGCTGTGTTGAACAAAGGCATAAAAGCTGACCCTGGCGCAACCCTCCGGCCTCCAGTACTGAATTCAAAATCCCCATGCCCTTTGACCCCATCCTAGCTGTTTTAGCCAGGGGGCCAGGTACGCGGCAGGCATTTTCTCAACCACAGAGAAAGGAGTAGGACGTGGGTGGTGGGAAGGGCTTAATCCTGGGAGGATCAAGTCCACAGACACCCGGCAGTGCCCTCATTTCCTCAGGGCTAGGTTGGGGTGAGAAGGGGAGCAGACAGAGGGAATGGTGAGGGCTGGGGGAGGGGATGGAGGAAGGGAGGAGCTCATTGTCCCAGGACCTGCCCTCCCTCACAGAAAACAATCAGGAGCATCAAACAGAATCAACAACATGCATGACTCAGCTTTGAAAGCTATAAAGCAGATTGTCTAACCCACAGCCAGTGGGCTACATGCAGCCCAGGATGGCTTTGCATGTAGCCCAACACTAATTCATAAACTTTCTTAAAATATTATGAGATTTTTTTGCATTTTTTTTAAAGCTCATCAGCTATCGTTAGTGCTAGTGTATTTTATGTATGGCCCAAGACAATTCTCCTTCTTCCAATGTGGCCCAGGGAAGCCAAAAGATCAGACGCCTATGCTCTAAAGCCTGCTACTCAGTGTGGTCCATGGGTCAAAGGCATCAGCATCATCAACAGCAGCCGGGGGAGGTGGTTCACACCTGTAGCCCCAGCACTTTGGGAGGCTGAGGCAGGTGGATTGCTTGAGCCCAGGAGTTCAAAACCAGCCTGGGCAACATAGCGAGACCTTGTCTCTACTAGAAAAAAAAAAAAAAATTCAGCACCACCCTGGAGTATAACCAGGAGCTGGTTAGAAATGCTCAATCTCAGGCTCTCCCAGATCAGCTGAATCAGAATCTGCATTTTAAGAAGGGACCCAGGGTAGTTGTTTGCAGAGTAAAGTTTGAGAAGTGTGGTTTTTTGTTTGTTTATTTTTTTGTGAGACAGAGTCTTGCTCTTTAGCCCAGGCTGGAGTGAAGGGGTGCGATCTCGGCTCCCTGCAACCTCCGCCCCCCAGGTTCAAGCGATTCTCCTGCCTCAGCCTCCTGAGTAGCTGGGATTACAGGCGCCTGCCACCACGTCCGGCTAATTTTTTGTATTTTTAGTGGAGACAGGGTTTCGCCATGTTGGCCATGGCTAGTCTTAAACTCCTGACCTCAGGTGATCCACCTGCCTCGGCCACCCAACGTGCTAGGATTACAGGCGTGAGCCACTGCGCCTGGCTGAGAAGTGTGGTTTTAGGAGTCTCTCTAAGAGATCAGGCACAGTGGCTCATGCCTGTAATCCCAGCACTTTGGGAGGCCACAGCAAGAGGATTACTTAAGCCCAGGAGTTTGAGACCAGCTTGGCAACATGGCAAAACCTCATCTCTACAAAAAATACAAAAATTAGCCAGGCGTGGTAGTCCTGTGTGGTCCAGGTGTGCCTGTGGTCCCAGCTACTAGAGGATCACTTGAGCCTGGAAGATGGAGACTGCAGTGAGCCGAGATTGCGCCACTACACGCCAGCCTGGGTGACGGAGTGAGATCCTGTCTAAAAAATAATAAAAAAATAAAATTAAAAAGGCCCTAAGACCCTAGGCAGCAGGTTTAGAATGGATTTTATATAAGGCTGCCCAGCTCTGATGACATGAAGTGTGGTGAACAGAGAGCTCTGGGCTAAAAATCTGAAGGCATCCAACTGCTCCCCTTGACTGCAAGATTCCTTTGTTCTTCCCCTGGTCCCCACACACTAATTACTGAGGACAAGGAACATGTCTACAGAAAAGTTAGGCTTAGGTGTTATTCATGGTGAGAGCAAAAGAAAACAGTTCTCTGACACACAAAGGCTTAGAAAGAGTAGCACTTGGCTGCTTTTCCAGAAAATGTTACTCTAAGGTATTTTCTAAATCAGATAGAGAAACAAAATCAAGAATTTAAAATTGGGGTAAGGGGAACAGGAAAAAAAAAAGCCAGCAACCAACCCTAAAACCACAAAGATATTGCAATAAGTTTTATAAATATAAACACAGAATTCGGTGCAAAGCCAAAAGCAATTTTGAGATAGACAATTGTTAATATTTACAAAGGAAAATTGGGTTTTACAAACCCAGGATATACGGTAATAACAAGCACAACGGATACAAGGAGGGAGTGTGCAGAGGGGGTGGCTGTGTTAAGCTCTTCATCTTCTCTCTCTCTTTGTTTTTTTTGTTTATTTGTTTGAGACAGAGGGTTTTGTTTTGTTACCCAGGCTGGAGTGCAGTGGCATGATCCTAGCTCACTGTGACCTCAACCTCCCAGGCTCAAGTGATCCTCCTACCTCACCTCCTGAGAGCTAGGACTACAGGCTCAAGCTACCATGCCCAGCTATTTATTTATTTATTTATTTATTTATTTATTTATTTATTTATGTTTTGTAGAGATGGGGTCTCATTGGGTAGCCCAGGCTGGTCTCAAATTCCTGAGCTCAAGCAATTCTCCTACCTCAGCCTCCCAAAGTGCTGGGATTATAGATATGAACCACCATGCTCGGTTTCTTCATCTTCCCTTGTGGGAGGAAATTGTTTCATGTTGTTTTAGACATTAACAGATTTATAATTATAGGTTTAAGAAGGAAAAAAAACTAATGATGATAATGAACAGCATTTAAAAATGTGACATCTCCCCACCACTGCAGAAGAAAAAAACAAACAAAATACAGCCTCCATAAGGAGAGGTGTCAGAAAGATGACATGAAAATGACAGCACAGCACCTGGGTAAAAAGGAGTCCAGCCACTAGAGCAGTAACAGTACGTAACCAACCTAGGTTTCCCAGCGAAAAAATGAAAGACCTTCAGGTTCTATTAAGAAAACAAAATTAAATTATTTGTTGCCTACAGGCTTACCACTATAAACATTGGCTGTTCGAGTATGGTCAGTTTTTAGAGACCACCTTTCCTCTCTTCGTATTTAGCTGAACTTGCTTAGCTTCCCATGATTGGAAAAAACTTGGCAATCCCCATCCAATGCAACACACACACACACACACACACACACACACACACACACACGAAATTGGCTCATGCAATTACAGAGACCAACAAGTCCTAAGACCAGCAGTACACAAGCTTGAGACCCAGGAGAGCTGATGGTGTAACTCCAGTCTGAAGACTGGCAGGCTTGAGACCCAGAAGGAGCCAATGTTTCAGCTCAGCCCAAAAAGCAGTGTCTCAGCTCAAAGATTGTCAGGCAGAAGGAACTCTCTCTTACTCAGCCTTTTCGTTCTATTCAGGCCTTCCACTGGTTGGATGAAGCACCACTCCCCCACATTAGGGAGGGCCATCTGCTTTACTCAGTCCACCAATTCCAATGTCAATCTCATTCAGAAACGTTCTCACTGAAACTCCCAGTATCATATTTGACTAAATCTCTGGGTAGCCCCTGGCCCAGTCCAGTGGACACATAAAATTCACCATCCCAGATTGCCTCTTTCCTTCTTGATTTCCTCAAATTACACAAACACAAAGAAGTTATTTATAGCGGAATTTTGCTGAAGATTTAGGAATATGGCATAGCAACAGCTTCAAACAGAATATTAATCATCATTTCCCAGAAGTTCCTCTACCCTCTCATTCGCCTCCACACACCTTAAGTAAATTCCTGAGTCAGGTTGCTACTAGAATATCAGAATTCTCCTTGCCTTATCAGGTATAGAACTGTTGCTCTCTCATCAATAAAAAGATTGGTCCCAGACATTTCTTTTATTTCAATTAATTAATTAATTTAGAGATGAGGTCTCACTCTGTCACCCATGCTGAAGAGCAGTGGTGCGACCTTGGCTCACTGCAACCTTCACCTCCCAGGTTCAAGCAATTGTCCCACCTCAGCCTCCTGAGTAGCTGAGACCACAGGTATGTGCCACCACACTCAGCTTATTTCTTCTATTTTTTGGTAGAGATGGGGTTTTGCCATGTTGCCCTGGCTGGTCTCAAACTCCCGAGCTCAGGTGATCTGCCTGCCTTGGCCTCCCGAAGTGCTGGGATTACAGGCATGAGCCACCGTGCCTGGCCTTAGGCATTTCTTTTCATATCTAAACAGTCATCAAGATGCTCTGCTGAGCAAAGAACTCTCTCTCAGGGGTCACTACCTTTCAGCAGTAGAAACGATATGCAGAGGCCTCGCAATTGCAGCCTGTCTTCAATGTGATCAGGTTGGGAGCAGGATGGTCTTTTCAAGGTCCTTGATGTGTCAGTTTATGGAATGGGAATTGCTGAGGCAATAGATGACAGTTACCCCCAAGTTCTGTGGAAAAGCTCCTAGAGTAGCTGTGAAGGACTTGGTAAGAAGTGGTGACCTACCTCCAGGCTAAGGAAGAGAAGGCTGGAGGGTCACTGAAGGGGTGATGCCCTGAAGGAAATTTACAAACAAGTCCATGTGCTATTGGGTTTCCCCTCTCTCAAAGGGTGCATCCTGTAAACCCAGTGAGAGGTTCCAAGAGAACCCCTCTTGGGGAGATGGCAGAGATTTACAAAAGGAAGAGACTGACATTTTACTTCTCAGCTGGACACTTTCTGAGTGCCTAAAACTCACAGGTCATCCAGCTGCTGTTGGAGCTAGGGGAGACAGTTTTCTGGAGAGCCTGCCTTGCATGCCTGTCATGTGGAAGGGTAGAGGTTGAAGGTGCCTCTTGCCCAGAGATGACCAAAGGTAGATGTAGGCTGGAGCTGCTGCAGTGCCTGGAAGGATGAAGGGCAGCCTCTGGGTCAGTGTACTCACTCCTTTTGGCTGGGCAAGGATGTGTGAGGCTTCCCACGAGTCAAGTGTACACTGTGGAAATTAGTGCAGCCCTACTGTGAGCTAGTTTGAAAGGGCCCTGTTGGAAGTGGCTGCCTGCTTAGGTGAAGGGGTTCCTGATAGAAAGAGGATATAGGGTAACTCCAAGGGGTTTCACCAGTATTCAGCTGGAAAATGTCTTGCTCAGATCAAAGTTGGTAAGGGAGATCTTGGAATAGTCTCCAAACACGCCAAACAGACAATAAATGACACCTGCCATAACAAAGGACACTTACAAACCCTCTTTCTACCATAACACAAATTATTAAAGATTTTCTTTTTTTTTTTTTGGAGACAGAGTCTCGCTCTGTCACCCAGGCTATAGTGCAGTGGCACGGTCTCGGCTCACTGCAAGCTCCGCCTCCTGCGCTCACGCCATTCTCCTGCCTCAGCTTCCCGAGTAGCTGGGACTACAGGTGCCCGCCACCACGCCCATCTAATTTTTTGTATTTTTAGTAGAGACAGGGTTTCACTGTTAGCCAGGATGGTCTCGATCTCCTGACCTCGTGATCCGCCCGCCTCGGCCTCCCAAAGTGCTGGGATTACAGGCGTGAGCCACCGCGCCTGGCCTATTACAGATTTTTAACCCCTCTTCTTCCAATCCCCCCACTTATGTGCCCCTGCTGGAGCCAGCAGGAATACGAAGAGATGGGAGAAGTGGAGAGAAAAAGCAAAGTGGAAGACAAAAGAATAGCTAATGTCCCCATTCTCTCCTGGAGGTGCTCAAAAAGAAGTGGGTAAGAGCAGTGGTGTGCAGGTAAACTCGATTGGAAGCAGGGGTAAGGGGGTGGTGGGTGGGAGAAGCCCTGTTTGTAGTATTTGTTGATGCCCATAGTATAAATTCTCCCATCATGGCTGATTTTCAGCTGCAATTGTTTCACAACCAGCTTGTAAAATTCCTATTTAACAATTGGTTTTTACCAGCTGGTCCCAGCCAGCTCATCACTGGCAGAAGACTGAGTCAACAAAGAAGGTTTAAGATAGCACTGAGTCCAGGCATGGTGGCTCACACCTGTAATCCCAGCACTTTGGGAGGCCAAGGTAGGCAGATCGCTTGAGCCCAGGAGTTCAAGGCCAGCCAGGGCAACGTGGAAAAACCCCAACTCTACAAAAAACACAAAAATTAGTTGGGTGTGGTGGCACCCGCCCGTAGTTCCAGCTACTCAGGAGGCTGAGGTGGGAAGATCACCTGAGCTCAGGGAAGTCAAGGCTGCAGTGAACTGCGATTGTACCACTGTACTTCAGCCTGGGTGACAGAGAACATCCTGTGACAAAAAGAAAAAAAAAAAACAAAACAGCATGGAGAAAAAAAATAAAACTCCTTCCCAGTTTGTACCTTTCAAGATCAGCACATTCAACCAACCAATTACACAAAGTTGGAAGAAAGAGTGCAAGGACTTACACTCCCTTGGAAAGAAAGAATTAAGCTGTTAAAATGAAATTCTACTTATTTGTATCTTTTAAATAATTATTTCTCCTTCATATTCTAGAGGGAAAACACTCGACATATGGTTGAATAATGACACAATGCTGGGGATCAGGAATGCTTTCTTAAACAAAACATCAAAGGAAAAATCATCAAAATTGGTTGATATGCCTACATAAAATTATTGAAACTCTAAACAATATTGACAGTAAATAAACTGAGGAAATGAGTTTAAAATACATATCCCAGAAAAGAAATTATTATCTTTGGATGTCTAGCCATCTTCTGTTTGCCTCCAGATCAATTCTACATCCTTCCCTTCCCTGTATAGGCCCCAAGAGGCCAAGACATGTCCATCAGCCGTTGCCTGGCCCTCTGGCTCCCTGTTGGGTTTGGCCAATTGGCAGCACCGTCAACAGATGGAAGGGAGGAAGGAAAGTGCTGGCTTAGGGAATTCATGCCACTGTCTCCCTTTTTACTGTGTCTCTGTGAGTTGACTGTGTCCCTCTAAGAAAGATGAGAGCTTTGGTCAGGATTCCTTTCCCAGTCCCAGTAATTGCCCTCTCTCTCAGCATCCAGGCTTAGCGGTGGTAACTGGCCCCCACTTTTGCAAGCCCAGGGCTACTGCACTACTCTTTGTTGGGGTCCCTAAACTGTATGCACACAATTTGCAAACAATCCTGCCATTAAATGCACCTTTATCCATGCCATCTGCTTCCTGCTGAGATTCTGTTTTTATATATGAGAGGCTCTTACAAAGCAGTAAGGAACCAAAAAAAAAAAAAAAGAAAGAAAGAAAAGAAAAACAACAAAAGGGGGCCAATTTACATAAGAAAAAATATAAATGGCAAAATGGCAAAAGATATATTTAAAAACTAAATCTTGTTGGTAATTATAAAATGCAAATTGAAACAACAGTGAGATGATATCATCCACCTAGTAAACTAGAAAATAGTAAAAAGAACCATAAAAGACAGAAGAAATGAATGCTCTTAGACAATGAGGATAGAAGAATAATTTGGTACAAATTTTCTATAAAGCAATTTAGTACTATGTAAAAATGACTGCAAAATGTATTCAGACTTTGGCTCCAAAATTCTGTCAAAGAATTTATCCTAAAGAAAGAGCTACAGAAATGCACAAGAATTTATGACAAAGATATTCACTGCAGCATGTTATATGATGATGAAAACTGTAAAACAACCTAAGTAGTCAACAATCAGATATTGGCTAAATATACCATCACAAAGAAGATGAAAGAAAAAACTTACAGACAAGCAAATGTTGAGAGATTTTGCCACCACCAGGCCCGCCTTACAAGAGCTTCTGAAGGAAGCACTAAAC
>NW_012102632.1:1540182-1541073 GCF_000951045.1 Mandrillus leucophaeus | reverse complement strand
GAAAACCCCATCGTCTCAGCCCAGAATCTCCTTAAGCTGATAAGCAACTTCAGCAAAGTCTCAGGATACAAAATTAATGTGCAAAAATCACAAGCATTCCCATACACCAAGAACAGACAAACGGAGAGCCAAACCATGAGTAAACTCCCATTCACACTTACTACAAAGAGAATAAAATACCTAGGAATCCAACTTACAAGGGATGTGAAGGACCTCTTCAAGGAGAACTACAAACCACTGCTCAAAAAAATAAAAGAGGACACAAACAAATGAAAGAACATTCCATGCTCATGGATAGGAAGAATCAACATCATGAAAAATGCCATCCCCATCAAGCTACCAATGACTTTCTTCATAGAATTGGAAAAAACTACTTTAAAGTTCATATGGAACCAAAAAAGAGACTGCATTGCCAAGACAATCCTAAGCCAAAAGCACAAAGCTGGAGGCATCACGCTCCCTGACTTCAAACTATACTACAAGCTGCAGCAACCAAAACAGCATGGCACTGTTACCAAAACAGATACATAGACCAATGAAACAGAACAGAGGCCTCAGAAATAATACCACACATCTACAACCATCTGATCTTTGACACACTTGCCAAAAATAAGCAATGGGGAAAGGATTCCCTATTTAGTAAATGGTGCTGGGAAAACTGGCTAGCCATATATAGAAAGCTGAAACTGGATTCCTTCCTTACACTTTATGCAAAAATTAACTCAAGATGGATTAAAGACTTAAATGTAAGACCTAAAACCATAAAAACCCTAGAAGAAAACCTAGGCAATACCAATCAGGACATAGGCATGGGCAAAGACTTCATGACTAAAACACCAAAAGCAATGGCAACAAAAGCCAAAATTGATAAATGGGATCTAATTAAACTAA
>NW_012102632.1:1539382-1540109 GCF_000951045.1 Mandrillus leucophaeus | reverse complement strand
ATTAACCTTAAATGTAAATGGGCTAAATGCCCCAATTAAAAGACACAGACTGGCAATTGGATAAAGAGTCAAGACCCATCAGCGTGCTGTATTCAGGAGACCCATCTCACGTGCAAAGATGCACATAGACTCAAAATAAAGGGATGGAGGAAGATCTACCAAGCAAACGGAAAGCAAAAAAGAACAGGGGTTGCAATCCTGGTCTCTGATAAAATCAACTTTAAACCAACAAAGATCAAAAGAGACAAAGGCCATTACATAATGGTAAAGGGATCAATTCAACAAGAAAAGCTAAGTATCCTAAATATATATGCACCCAATACAGGAGTACCCAGACTCATAAAGCAAGTTCTTAGAGACCTACAAAAAGACTTAGACTCCCACACAATAATAATGGGAGACTTTAACACCTCACTGTCAATATTAGACAGATCGAGACAGAAAATTAACAGGATATCCAGGACTTGAACTCAGCTCTGGACCAAGCGGACCTAATAGACATCTACAGAACTTCCCACCCCAAATCAACAGAATATACATTTTTCTCAGCACCGCATCACACTTATTTATTCTAAAATTGACCACATAATTCGAAGTAGAACACCCCTCAGCAAATGTAAAAGAATAGAAACCACAAGAAACTGTCTCTCAGACCACAGTGCAATCAAATTAGAACTCAGGATTAAGAAACTCACTCAAAACTGCGCAGCAACAAGGAAACTGAACA
>NW_012102632.1:1530630-1537167 GCF_000951045.1 Mandrillus leucophaeus | reverse complement strand
GGCAAAGGATATGAACAGACACTTCTCAAAAGAAGACATTTATGCAGCCAACAGGCATATGAAAAAATGCTCATCATCACTGGTCATCAGAGAAATGCAAATCAAAACCACAATGAGATACCATCTCATGCCAGTTAGAATGGCGATTAAAAAGTCAGGAAACAACAGACACTGGAGAAAATGTGGAGAAATAGGAATGCTTTTACACTGTTGGTGGGAGTGTAAATTAGTTCAATCATTGTAGACAGTGTGGCAATTCCTCAAAGATCTACAACTAGAAAAACCATTTGACCCAGCAATCCCATTACTGGTATATATCCAAAGGATTATAAATCATGTTACTATAAAGACACATGCACATGTATGTTTACTGTGGCACTATTTACAATAGCAAAGACTTGCAACCAACCCAAGTGTCCATCAATAAGAGCCTGGATAAAGAAAATGTGGCACATATACACCATGGAATACTAAGCAGCCATAAAAAAGGATGAGTTCATGTCCTTTGCAGGTACATGGATGAAGCTGGAAACCATCACTCTCAGCAAAATATCACAAGGACAGAAAACCAAACACCACATGTTCTCACGTAAGTGGGAGTTGAACAATGAGAACACATGGACACAGGGAGGGGAACATCACACACCGGGGCCTGTTGTGGGGTGGCGGGCTGGAGGAGGGATAGCATTAGGAGAAATACTTAATGTAAATGACGAGTTGATGGGTGCAGCAAACCAACATGGCACATGTATACATATGTAACAAATCTGCACGTTGTGCACATGTACTCTAGAATTTAAAGTATAATAAAAAAAAAAAAGAAAAGAAAAAAACAAATTGGCTAAATACATGGAGGTATATCCTCCTCCCCAAAATAAAGATTAAAAATGATTAAAATGTTGATAATTAGATAGAGCTGGGTTACAAGAAATGATGACCCACTCTATTTTTTGTGGGTACATTTAAGATATTTCCATGATAAAGTTTTTGAAAATTAGTAATAACCATTTTAGAAAATACTTAGCATTACCAATCAAGAACTTTAAAAGAACCATCATTTTTTTGGACCTATTAATTACATACATATCTGGGAATTTAGCCTAAGGAAATACAGCATGGGTATAAAGATGCTCATTGTGGCATTATTTATGATGACTTGACAGGTTCAAATAACCTAAATGTTCATCTACACAGAAATGACCAAATAAATTATAGTCTCATTTGATGAACTATTAAACTTCATCAAAATAATATTTACAAAGGGTTTGTAATAACAAACGGCTCATTTGCAGAGTCAGTGGCAGAGGCCCTTTGGTTTCTGAAAGTCACAGAGTATTACAAACAGAAAGACCTGTGAGCGCAATGGGCCCGGCGCTCCCCATATTAGAGGTGTATTGACACACACACGCACACACACACACCAACCAAGCTCCCACCCCCTCCTGTTGTGCCACTGCCCCAGCTTCCAGACTGCCTCTGTGTCCACTCATGCCTGCTCAAATCTCAGCTTGGTGGCCACCTGCTCCAGGAAGCTTTTCTCTGGTCTCCCTTGGAAAATCCCTGTTGCAGGCTACCAGCACCTTGCACAGTTGCCAGTGTACACTGTGGGTGGGTGTATTTGATTCAGGCCCTCTTCTTCCATACCCTGCTGCCTCTCTGCTCCAGAGCCTTTGCACCTTTCCCCTTCCTCCTGATTCTGCATCTCAAAGGCCTAAAGAACTGGCTTGAAGTGGCAAACAACTCCTCATTGGGCAGTTCCCCTGGTTAAATTCCTCTGGGAAATGCTGGCCCACTCCAACTGAGGCCCATCGAGGTGATGCACTCAAGGCATACATTGATTTTAAAACTAGAAGTCGGAGCCCTTGGCCGCGTGCAGTGGCTCACTCCTGTAATCCTAGCACTTTGGGAGGCTGAAGTGGGCGAATCACCTGAGGTCAGGGGTTCGAGACCAGCCTGACCAACATGAAGAAACCCCCGTCTCTACTAAAAATACAAAATGAGCTGGGCATGGTGGTGCATGCCTGTAATCCCAGGTACTCGGGAGGCTGAGGCTGGAGAATCACTTGAACCCAGGAGGCGGAGGTTGCGGTGAGCCGAGATCACACCATTGTACTCCAGCCTGGGCAACAAGAGTGAAATTCCATCCTGCCCCCTCCACCAAAAAAAAAAAAAAAAAAAGGAGCCCTCAGGGAGTTTTAATTTAGAGCAAGGATCTCAGATAATTTGTAAGGAAGGTTCTATCCTAAGGGAGTCAGGGACCTCCTTTGCATTAGAATAACGATCCCTATTGTCTTGTTTCTTTCAGACCCTGGCATGTAAATCCCAGGCCTGACAGGACTTGTCACCCTGTTTATAGAAGAGTTGAGGCCCAGGTAAAGCAAGTATGGCATTCAATGTCATCCAACTTGGGGCTGAGGTAGGAGGCATGATCAAAGGGGCCACAGTGTTTCTAGGCCTATGGCTGAAGCTCTCTCCCGCAGGAAGAATGCGGGCTGGCCTGAAGAACAGATGCAAGGCAGACCAGATGTCCCTGGGCATTCCTTACATTCCACCGACTGCAACCCTCCTTGGCTGAGAGCTGCCAAGTCCGGGCTTCCAATTCATCAGCTTGGAAACTTCACCTCAGAAACTTCGGCAGACTTCTCCGGAGAAAATGAAAATTGCCGTAGGTCTGCCAGGGAACAGTTGATTCAACAAGTTGATTCAACAAGATCTATGGAGAGTCGACCAAGTGGCCCCAACTGCAGGCTCAGGTTTTCCCAGATGCTGGATCAAATGGAAAGGGGTCCAGCATCTCAAGTCTCTGGCTTGTGACACTTGGGTGGGACCTCCTGAACTCTGCCTACCAAAAATTTCCTTGTACCAGCAAGCAGCATGGCCAAACTGTAGTCTCCTGCAGACCCCCGGGGACTCTGGCAGCTCTGCCCCTTTCAGAGCAAGCCATCTCACCTGAGAGCAGGTCCTCAGCCATGCAGGTATCTGAGAGGAGAGCACCAAGGTGGTGGGAATGGCAGATGTTTCTGCCTGGAAGGAAGCTGACCTGCTCTGCTCTGGCATACCCTGCACTGGGCAGGTGACCATTCTCCTTCTGGAGCAATCCTCTGTGGCCCATGCAGAATTCCATCCCAGTCCCTCCCTTGGAGTGTTAAGTCACAGTGAAAACAGCAGTGCCTCCAAAAGAAAACAGCCCAGGTGGGATCTTGTCCTGCCTCTTCCTAGCTGTGACTCTGGGAAAGGGGCTTAACCCCTAGAAGCTTCCAACTTCACCTGAAGCACAAAACACACACACACATGATAATAGTTAGCATGTACTGAAAGCTGTGTTGGCTGGGCACAGTGGCTCACGCCTGTACTCCTTTGGAGGGCCAAGGTGGGAGGATCGCTTGAGCTCAGGAGTTTAAGACCAGCCAAGGCAACATAGTGAGACCCCCACCTCTTTACTTTAAAAATAAAATAAATAAAAAAGAAAGCTGTTAAGTGCTTCACAGGGACTTGCTCATTTAATCCTTGTAATACTTCTCTGAAATGGGAGCTTTTATTAGCACCTACAGGCCTAGATGAGTGAAGTCCTTAAATAACTTGTCCAAGATGATACAGCTAATAAAATGCAGAACTGGGAAGTCCAACTCCAGAACTGTGCTTCAAAGGGCCTCATATTAAATGTTAACTAATACCAACCTTGTGGGGTTATGAAGGGTAAGTGAGGTCGGGCACAGTGGCTCACACCTGTAATCCCAACACTTCGGGAGGCCCAGGTGGGAGGATTGCTTGAACCCAGGAGTTCAAGACCAGCCAGGGCAACATAGGGAGACCCTGTCTCTACCAAAAATATTAAAAAATTAGCTGGGTGTGAGGGTACACACCTGTGGTCCCAGCTACCCAGAAGATTGAGGTGGGAGGATCACTTGAGCCCAGAGGTCGAGGCTGCAGTGAGCTGAGATTGTGCCAGTGTACTACAGTGTGAGCAACAGAGTGAGACCCTAACTGAAAACAAAATGAGAGTAAATGAAATAAAGTATGTAAAGACTTGCATACAGTGGGTAGCATGTCACAGTTAGGTAAGGATGTCCAGAGCCTGCACACAGTAGGCACACTCGATGCTAAAAGACATCGCGTATCTTTTAATATTCAACCTGTCAATACCAAGAAGGCAGGGACCTTTCCTGCCTTGCTATCTTTATCTCCACTGCCTGCACACTTCCCGAAACTTATTCGTGTTCAGCACTTACATGGGGAGTGCTTGTACCAACACTTGGCACATGGGTCTGAGAAGACGTCCAGAGAATGGGAGCAGCCCCTTTCCCAGGCAGCTTACGGTGGCTGGTGTCAATTTTGAAGTCTGCCTGCCTGAATTTAAATCCTGGGTTTGAGGCCGGGCACAGTGGCTCACACCTGTAATCCCAGCGCTTTGGGAGGCAGAGGCGGGTGGATCAGTTGAGGTCAGGAGGTCGAGACCAGCCTGGCCAACATGGTGAAAACCCGTCTCCACTAAAAACACAAAAGTTAGCAAGGTGTGGTGGCGGGTGCCTGTAATCCCAGCTACTCAGGAGGCTGAGGCAGGAGAATCGCTTGAATCCGGGAGGCAGAAGTTGCAGTGAGCCAAGATGGTGCCATTGCACTCCAGTCTGGGCAACAAAGCAAGGCTCTGTCTTTAAAAAAAAAAAAAAAAAAAAAAAAAAAAATCCTGGCTTTGTCACTGCCTTGCAGCATGACCGTGGAGAAAATACTGAATGTCTATGTGCCTCAGTTTCCTTGTGTGCAAAATGGGGATGACAGTATCTACCACATAGGGCTGCTTGCTAGGAGGATGAAGTAAATTAATATTAGAACAGTACACATGGATGAGATAATCCCTTAGATTTCCAAGAGAAATTCAGAGAGAGAGGTGTATGCAGATTTTCACAGATATTTTGCAAGCACAGACTGAGCAGACTGTTAATTAAAATAATAGCTGAAGAATTATCACCGAAGGATCAGCGGCAAATGAGAGCCAGACATGGTGGGGAAGGCCATGAGGCACAGCCGGTCTCTGCTGCCCCCTAGCGGGTACATCCTTTACTTTTTAAATTGACTTTCCTTTAGGAGATGATACACCACT
Source organism: Mandrillus leucophaeus (assembly GCF_000951045.1). NCBI lineage: Eukaryota > Metazoa > Chordata > Mammalia > Primates > Cercopithecidae > Mandrillus > Mandrillus leucophaeus. Next base: position 1,532,069 of record NW_012102632.1, on the reverse strand, counting down.
ACAGATAGCTTTGGAGAAGGGTTCTAGCCAAATCACTTTTCCAAGCTGTGCTTTGGTTGTACGGTGGAGAGAATGAACAATTCTACTTTGCTTGATAGGGGTCTTATGAAGTAGTAAAGGCACTCGCTGGCCTTGTGATCACTGGCAAGTCCCCTCCTCTCTGGGCTCACTCACCTGTAAACTATCTACTCCTCCACTGCAGGGCAGGTGTGAGGCTCACATGCAGTGCCTAATGGGAAGTGTTGTACTTTTTGACATCAAAAACATGTTCTTCATTGTAATTATCATTGTCTTCCTCTCTGCTCCCCGGCCCCGGAGGAACTTCTCCATAGCTAACTTAGCCACTCCTATTCTTTGGAACTTTCCCTCTCAGACTTAGTCAAAGAAAATCAGAGTCTGATGGTAGTTACAGCAGTAAGAGCAGATTTACATCAGGAAGTATTGTAATAAGGGGAAAGAGACCTCAGTACAGAAGTGGGCTCAATTCTGAATACAGCATGCACAAACAGGTTTCTACCCCATCCGAGGAGCAGGATAGGGGGCAGTACATGGAAAATGACTAAAAGGAAATGTCAGGGGTAGGATGGACTCCGGTTAAACAGACCTAACAGTATTATGCTGAAGGCAGGTCTGGGTGATCAGATATCACCTGGGGGTGGGGTAGAAGATGGAGAATTTGATCAGATATTAAAAGTGATTGATATCAAGGGTAAGAATTTCTCAGTAAATTGATTAACAGGATTCTTGCTAAAACGGGCAACTCAAGCCCCATAACGGGCACTGAAAGTCAATGCTTCAAGGGCTTCAAGGAGCCTCACTGGAGCCTGGTGAAGAAGAGAATATTTGTCAACTTCTATCCCAAAGGATTCCTACTGCAAGTCTATGTGAAGAGCTTGATCTTTGCCTGCTGAAAATGCCTTTCAGCTCCAAGCCCTGGCCTCACCCTATCTGGTCAACAAGGTACCTCACAGCCTAGGATAGGAAAACGTTGGCCATCAGATTGCACAGTCAAGGGTTAATTTCTATTTTCAGTAAAGAGCATTCACATGCAAAGCCCTAGAAATGACAAAGACCCCTCCTTAGAAACTTTAGTTGGACTCCTCTGAGCCATCTTCTCAGCTAGGCCTTGACCTTGGACGGCTGAGCCCAGCATTAGTAACAATCCTAAGCCAGTTAATAAGAATCCCCTTGCCCCTGCTATCTAATCAAGTTCCTATTAGTAATTCTCCACCCACTGACCCCCTCACTCTGCTCTTCTGCTATACATCCCCAATTGTCTTCACTGTATTCAGAGTTGAGTTCAACTTCTTTCCCTTATTCCAATAGGAGAAATAAAGTCTGAAAACATTTTTTTTTTTTTTTTTTTTTTTTTTTTTTTCACTCTGTCCCCCAGGCTGGAGTGCAGTGACATAATCACAGCTCACTGCAGCCTCTATCTC
>NW_012102632.1:1502701-1530580 GCF_000951045.1 Mandrillus leucophaeus | reverse complement strand
TTTCCCTTATTCCAATAGGAGAAATAAAGTCTGATTTTTTTTTTTTTTTTTTTTTTTGCAGCCAGGGTCTCACTCTGTCCCCCAGGCTGGAGTGCGGTGACATAATCACAGCTCACTGCAGCCTCTATCTCTCAGGTTCAAGAGATCCTCCCACCTCAGCCTCCTGAGTAGCTGGGATGAAACAATAATCAGGGACACAGGAAAAAGTAAGACCTGAGACAAGTAGGACAATGCCTGTAGTCCCAGCTACTTGGGAGGGAGGCTGAGGTGGGAGGATTGATTAAGCCTGGGAGGTAGAGGTTGCAGTGAGACAAGATTGCACCATTGCACTCCAGCCTGGGCAACAGAGTGAGATTCTGTCTCAAAAAAAAAAAAAAGAAAGAAATCGACACCGAAGGACTAATCTTAAGGAAGCAAAACTGCTCATTTCAACATTATTGATAATTGTGGATAACTTAAAATAACTCAAATATAGATAGAGCACAGATACAGGCCTAGTGCTGGGGACTTTACACAAGTGCTTCGTCTCACTCCCTCACATAGATGGATAAGCAGAGATCAGGAAAAGTTAGAGTGAGAGGATCAGACCGCCTGCAGAAACCTCTTCAAAGTAGCCCTAGGGAAAAGTTTGTCATAGGAATCCAGAGCTCTCAGAATTCAAGGACAACCTGAATATCAAAACTCAGGAGGTCAAACACCCAGGGCAAGTGTCGAAACTTCACTAGCACACATTCTTGTAATTCACTGTGGCTGCTGCACTATTAATGCCTCAGCTATCAAATCATCCAGTCTCTGCTGAGAGGATCTGATTTGCCAACCTGGTCAATGGTGACCTGGGTCAGACGCCCACCTCTGGTCCAAAAGACCATGACCATCCAGGGCGGGTGGGAGAGCAGGGCAGGGCTATGCATATAAACAGGGCAGCCAGAGCCATGGGTAGAAGCAGATGCTCCTAGGAGATAAAGACAGTGAGGCAGAGATTGGACTCAGACAGAGCCATGCCTGGTCCAGCCCTACTTACTGTCTTCACTACATCAATCTGTTAATTAAAATTATGGCACAGCAAAAGGATGGGAATATTACACAGCCACTAAAACGCTGAACGCAGAGACCAGGCAGCAATATAAAAACTTCATTACAGGCTGGGCACAGTGGCTCACGTCTGTAATCCCAGCACTTTGGGAGGCCAAGGCAGATGGATCACGAGCTCAGGAGTTCAAGACCAGCCTGGCCAACATGGTGGAACCCTGTCTCTACTAAAAATATAAAAAATTAGCCAGGCGAGGTGGCAGGCACCTGTATAATTCCAGCTACTTGGGAGACTGAGGCAGGAGAATCACTTGAATCCAGGAGGTGGAAGTTGCAGTGAGCCAAGACCGCACCACTGCACTCTAGTCTGGGCAACAGAGCAAGACTCCGTCTCAAAAAAAAAAACCAAAAAACAAAAAACTTCGTTACTATATAATGTTGAGTGGGAAAATCGTAAATTCTGTTTCTGCTATGATGACAAATACGTGAATATAACACTCAGAGGTAATGGTCTCAAAGGGAGCTTGGCCAAATGAAAACAGCTTGGATAGCTGGGATGGTGTGATGGTAGATGAATTTCTTCCTTTTATAGAGAACTTTTAACATTGCTGTGCTATTATTTTAATAAAAATAAATATTTCAAGGTGGGTGAGTCACTTGAGCCCAGGAGTTTGAGAGCAGCCTGGGCAACATGATGAAACCTTGTCTCTAAGAGAAAACAACACCACAAAAAAACCCCACAAAAATTAGCCAGGCATGGTGGCATGCACCTGTAGTCCCAGCTTCTTGGGAGGCTGAGGTGGGAGGATGGCTTGAGCCTGGGAGGTTGAGGTTGCAGTGAGCCATGACTGCACCACTGCACTCCAGCCTCAGCAACAGAGGCCCTGTCTCAAAAAAATAAAATAAAATAAAATAAAATAAATATTTCAGTTCTTACTATGAATGCAAAACCCTGGGATTCAGGGAATATGAACTTTAAAGCATGAGGACATAAATACCAACCACAGACTGCAGGAGAAGGTGGTGAATCTGCCCCCTGGCTCTGCCAGCTCCGCCTCACCCTAGTCACCCCTCGACAGATCCTGTATTTAGAATGCTCATCTTATATTCATCATGGTTTTTTTTTAAAAATATTTTTTGCTTTTATAAAATACTGCATTAAAATATTATTTAATTATCAAGTTTTGTGCTGCCCTTCAAATTGCGTGAGTGGGGCAAGTGCCTCCTGCTCTTGCCCAAAGCCACATATTGCATGACCTTTCCTTCTCCTCCCCCACTGGGGAGGAGAACCCTAGTCTAGGACACTCAGGAAAGCCACAGGACAGCAGAGGCTACCTGTCAAGCAAAGCCACACACAGCCTTGTCTGAGCCCCTCTCCTTTCCGGTTCAGCTATAGGAAAGCTGAGAGAAGGCAGTACTCCACCCTGGAGCTGCAGCTCCTGGGGAAGCAGACAACGCTCAGATAAGGAGCCAGCGAGAACTTACCTATAACACTTGTGCAGGCCAAGGTCTGGGAAAAGCTGTGTCTGCCTAAGCATGAATAAGAGAGGAAAAAAACAAAAAAACCAAAGATGTGGTATCTATCTAAACATTTTGAAATTAGAAAACAGCAGCAATAAAAGAATGTAGCACACAAATACAGATAATTATTCAATTCTGGGGGAAAATATAACCCAAGGTGAAGATTCCCCATTTGGATTTTTGAGTGATAGAAGTTAATAAAAACTTGAATTTTAATAAAAGCTCAAACATGAGATAAAAATGGAATATTAAAAAATATAAAATGCGTATCAGAGCAAAAAAAAAAAAAAGGATACCCAAGATACCAACACAAAACTAAAGCTAACAGAAGATAATTTTTTCCAAAATAATGGGGGAGGGGGGAGCTGAACCTGCAATCAATTAGAAATTACACACCATGCTCTAGAAGGATTAAGAAAAAAGATTCAGGGAAAAAAAAAAATCAACACTAAGACTTTTCCTAGAAAAATTACTAAATGTTAAGTATGAATTATATAAGCAAAAAGGAGCTGAATGCTATTTATTAATTTAAAACAATTATTTTAAAATTTAAATTTTTCAATTAAAAAAAGAATGAAGAAGAATTCCTAAGGAGTCTGATACAAAGCAGTCTTAAAGGAAATTTAAAAAGAAAATAAGTTACAAAATCCCCCAAAACAAAGAAACATAAAAACAAATTTAAAAAAAGAAAGAGAAAAAGCAGTCACTTCTAAGGGAAAGACAGGGGTGGCCTCACACCTCTCCAATGGAGCCATGTGTAAGAAGGGCTGAAAGGTAGAGCTGGGTGTGGTGACCCACAACTTAATACCAGTGAATCGGAGGCTGAGGCAGGAGGATTGCTTGAGGACCAGCCCAGGCAACACAGTGAGACACCTCCATTTCTACAAAAACAAAAAAACACACACACAAAAAATCCTAGTCAGGCATGGTGGTGCATGCTTGTAGTCCTAGCTACTCGGGAGGCTGAGGCAAGAGGATAGCTTGAGCCCAGGAGTTTGAGGCTGCAGTGAGCTATGAACACACCACTGCACTCTAGCCTGGGTGAGACAGCAAGAGATCCTATCTCTTAAAAAACAAAAAACTCCCAGGGGAAAAAGCAAGGCTCAGAAATGTCCTACCCTGCATGCTTTTGTCCAAGCACAAAGGTGGACATCATGGGTACAGAAGGTGGATACTATGTATCTTGTCAATGTACAAACACTATTAAACAATAATCAGGGACACAGAAAAGAGTTTGTGAGTTCCTTTCCCTTGTTCACTGGTTAATGCATACTAAGTTGGTTTAATTAAAAAAAAAAAAAAAAAAGAGGAACAGTATAAAGGAAACCACCAGAAGTACAAAAGCCACAGTATCACCATCAAAACCAGAAGGCCTGAGGATGAAGGAAGAAGGAAAGATGTATATATCTAATACAGGTTTCATAGTTGATAGTCAAAAGATATCATCCAAATTTATTAGATCACTAGATATTAAAACAAGAGAAAAAGGAAGACAAATTCGTTAAAAACAGGACATTTCTCCCAGCTATTTGGGAGGTTGTGGTGGGAGGATCGATTGAGCCAGGAGGTCCAGACTTCAGTGAGCTGTTATCCTACCGCACTCCAGCGTGGGCAACAGAGTGAGACCTGTCTCAAAAACAAACAAACAAAAAACGACATTTCTCTCAAAAAAATTTTTGTTTTGTTTTTTTGAGACAGAGTCTCACCTCGTCACCCAGGCTGGAGTTCAGTGGTGCGATCTTGGCTCACTGCAAACGTCCGCCTCCCAGGTTCAAGCCATTCTCTTGTCTGAGCCACCTGAGTAGCTGGGATTATAGGCACGCACCACCACACCTACCTAATTTTTAGTAGAGACAGGGTTTCATCATGTTGGCCAGGCTGGTCTCAAACTCCTGACTTCAACTGATCCACCCACCTCGGTCTCCCAAAGTACTGGGATTACAGGAATGAGCCACCGTGCCCAGCCCAACATTTCTTTTGCTCGTGAATCTGCAGACTGTTTTCTCAGGTCAGCTTACGCTAGCTCCCCTCAGTGTCAACTGGGATGGCTTGAAGGCTGGGGCTGGAAATGTTTAAATCTTCTCCACAGGTCTGTGCCTGGGCTGGAAGACTCATGCAGCTGGGGTTGGAGCAGGTGGGCCTCCTGGGCATCCCTCTCTCCACATGAAACTCTGTACGCAGCCTCTCCAGTATGGTGGCTTCAGGGTAGCCAATTAAGATATGGTTTTACAATCTATTAAACTGGTAAATGTGATGCCCAGAGCTGGCAAGGATAGATCTATTGTTGGCAATGGTAAGCTGACTAAACCACTTGGGAGGGCAATTTGGCAATACACACCAAAATGTTAAATTCTGTTTGTTCTAATAATCTAATAATTCTACTGCTAGGAATTTACCTTTCAGATATAAACAAAAGTGTACCAAAATATTTTGTATGAAAATGTCCACTGCAGCACTTAATATATCAGCAAAAAATCTGAACACTCAAGTGTCCATCAGCAGGGACTCTGGTGGTTCAAACCTCACCACCACCCTGCTGATGTAGGACCCCGTCAGCTATGGCCTGCACTACTGAAGCACCTCCCAGTTCACAGCTCACACCTGCTGGGGTCCTCTTCTAATCACTTCTCCTGTGCAACCAGTGTAACTTGGACTGCCTTTCACACCCATCCCATCACAATTAAGATCCACCAGGGCGTCCCAAATTCCTACCAAACTCCATATGCTACTCCAGCCTGGGCCTGCAGTGGGCCCCAGCCTCCCCGTTGGCCTTCCTGCAGCCTCTCCCTCTGCCACTTCCAGCCACAGGGTCTGCCTCTTCCAGTCACAGGGTCTTAGCTCAGACTGTTCCCTCTGTCTGCCTTACTCTATTTCTCCTCTCTTCCTCTTGCCCTCAGAGAAGGCCTCTGGCTGTCCCGACCTGGTCAGGGAAGATTCTACCTCCCACTACCCTGCCGCTTTCATACTTCTAACAGCTGCCATTTTACTTTGTACGTTACTGACATTTGTCTTCTCCCACCAAATCACTGAGTTTTACAACAGCAGAAGCTATATCTACACTGTCCTAGCACCCTGAGTACATAACAGACACACAGGAACTACTGGCTGAAGTGCGGGCACACTGCATAGGAAGCAATGAGACAGATCTGTACATTCTGACAGCAGAAGGCTCCTAAGTGGAAACACCAGGTACAGGGCAGAGTAAAAGCTCTGTTACCTTTTGCTTAATTAAAGCAATTATCTCATCAAAACAGCTGCTTTACACTGGGCCATTTTGGCTATGCAGGACAGTAACCCATTCAAATTGCCCTAAGTAAAACAGAAAAAGCCCATGGACAGGGTTTGTTTCAGCCATGGCATGATTCAGGGACTCGTTTATGCCACCAGGGTGTGGCACTCTCTCCCCACTGTCTGTGTTGGCCCCACTGTCAAACAGCTCTCCTCTCCAAGGGCGGGGCCTACAACAGCTCTGCTCCAGGTTCAAAATGCAGAAGAAACAAGAAAAGCCTCTTTCAGGGCCTAGTACCCTAGTACCATAGATCACACAAGCTTCATCCTGGAGTGGGCATGGCCTGGAGGGTGCGGGGACTGCAGGGCAAATGTCCCATCCAAAGTAGAGAACTGAGAATGCAGAGGGTGTGGTTCTTTAGAGGGAAATGTGAACAGCTACCAAATTAAGGGGAAACAGAAGCTGTGAGGCCAAAACAAACATACATCACCATAAGTACATTTACATAAGTAAATGTACTTTTTTTGGTGGGTGGGCAGGGAGGGGGATGTGGGGGGACAAATTGTTAACAGCAGCTTCCACCAGGACAAGCTACTGGCAGCAAGACAGGGCTATACCTTTCACTTTGTACCATTATTTAACACTGACATTTTCTAACCATGTAATGTGCTATTTTTAATTTCTTCAAATCACAATTGAGGGTTTTTTCCAAAGAATTTTAGTTCTTAGAAATGACATCTGTATATAAATGTTCTAACTCTTATTCAGAGTAGGCTCTAACATATGAACGGCAAAATCAGACATTAACTCCATACAAAAGCACAGATTTAGGCACTTTATCAAAGAAAAATGTTTAGAAATAAATGAGGTTATTGAATCTTCTGTCAAACTCTGCAAAGGACTCTGATTCCCTACTTACATCCTTTAAAACTGTCACATTAAATGGAGCATATAACTCCTCGACACCAGCAGTACCCTTTCCTAAATAAGGAAACAAAACAGAACCCCTAACTTTACAGACCACATAAAACCTGACGGACACCAAGAGTTCTCTTTTACTGATGAGTGACATTCAAGTCAAAGAAATTCACTACTACTTAGGGTTTCAAGTGACATATTTTCTGTTCTCTGCATTTCCTGCATAGATTTTGTATTTACACACCCTGGCTTCCTGGCTATATATTTAGATAGATCTGAGTTCACAAAGCACATTTTACTTTTAACATAATGAAAATGATGTACATGGCATGAAGAGTTTTGACTCAATTAAGTCAAGAGTTTTAAAGACTTCTCCGATCAGAATTTGCTATCCTTTTAGTTGACAGAAAATAAAAAACATGGACACAGAAGGCAACCCAATCAGAGCAGGTGCTTGGAGGGGAGTGGAATCTCAGTAGAGTTGTTGACTCACCACGTGTAAATGGGAAAAAGCAACACAGTCATATTTCCGTGTTAGGTAATTTTACAGTAAACATGAATTTGTCAGGGTCCAGTATTAATTAGAAAACACCTGTCTTCTTACTTGAAGCCTATTAGACAGTAATTCTTTGACCACAAACTGGTCATGTGGCAGACCCTTTCTAGAAGAAACTAGAATGTCAACCGGTGTGCAGTTTCCTGAGACCACTCCCACCCCACGAGCTGGGCAAACAGCTCTCCACATCCACCTGTCTCTCCACAGTGCGCCACTGCTGCCCCATCACAGGTCTTCTCTTTTATTCCCAGCTCGATTGTCTTCCTTGGAAGCCCGAGATTTCAGATCTCCTTCCTTCTTGTTTTTGCCCTTGTCTTGCTTTGTTTTATTTTTCTCTTTGCTTCCTCCTCCTTTGCCAGGGTACACCTGGCCCTCCAGAGTTACATCAGCACACCTGTCCTGACCAACCAAAAAGTCCTTGATCTCCCAGGCGTAGCTCCCATCGCGAAGCATGAAGATAGCACGGTCTGATCCCACAATGAACCTTGGGCAGAGAGATGCAATCAGACAGTCAGCACGTACTAGTAAGGTGCTAATGGGTCGGAGCAATTCTCTGGCACTTATCATGTTTATTTCAAATTCCACATGAATATGGAACAAAAAATTGGATTTTCCAAGGCCTAGCAGCTACTGATATCTCATGCATGAAAATATTAGCTTGCAGAACTATTAAATACCCAGCTCAGAACAAAATAGGAACAGACACTGGATGTTCCTTTGTAGTATAAATGGATGCCCATGTTAAAAGCAAACATTTGGAAAACCTCTCTAGGACACTGCAGAGGTGGCCCAGGGGCTGCTGCTGGGGAGGTAAAGAGGCAGCTTTGATCTGATCTGTATCCGTTTTATATTCTAGAGTGTCTAGTTACAATTTTATGGGACAAAAGGCTTGTGCTGATAAAGGTGGAAAACCAATGGCTTAGAGTGGGTCATGGTAAGAGGCTATGAAGGACTCAAGAGGACACTTGGTTATTGGACAGAAATCCTAGCCCCGGAGCTCAGCAGCAAGCAGCCCAGCTCGCCCACACTCAAAAAGTCCCAAGGAACAAAGCAGAAAGAATGAGGCCTGGGTGGAGTCCTAGTGTGGCCAGCAGGCATGATTCTTCTGTTCCTTAGGGACTACACCACGTGTTCCCCCTTCAGTTTATAACGCTCCCACCGCTCCACAGAGACCAGTGGGCCTTCCGGAGCACACATCACCAAGACATTTATTTGCTCTGTCTAGGTGTCTATTTAAGCTAATTGAAAATATTTTGCTGGCCGGATGCTCTCTAAGTACTCCTCCCATTTCTTGTCATTACTTTCATATTTGCTAGACTAGAATATTTGCAGACCCCAAATTTCAGAACTGTTCTTGAGGAAAAAGAAGCAGATTTCTTAAAATTGTACCTCAGAACCATACTCAGGTGTGAAAACTGAGCCTCTTCATATTAAGTTAGTTATCTGTTAACAGCATGGTCCGAGCTTTATGTGTGAACATAGCTACACACAAAAGCACTCTCCACTGAGCAGAAACTTCTAGCAGAAGAGGCTAAACTAAGCTATACACCCTTCTGTTCAGATGAAATAAAAGCTAAAGATTCAAAGATAAATAAAACTTAGGATCAACTGAGACATTAAAAAAAACACACACAACAGGCACAGTGGTCAATGCCAGTAATCCTAGCACTTTGGGAGGTTGAGGTGCAAGGATCACTTGAGGCCAGGAGTTCAAGACCAGCCTGGGCAACATAGTGAGACCTCGCCTCTACAAAAAATAAAAACAAAAACTTAACAGCTTTTACCAACAAATGCTTCCACCCCCGACCCCCTACAAGATGGAGTCTTGCTCTGCTGCCAGGCTGGAGCGCAGTGGCATGATCTCAGCTCACTGCAACCTCTGCCTCCTGGGTTCAAGTGATTCACCCGAGATCAGAAGTTCAAGACCAGCCTGGCCAATATGGTGAAACCCTGTCTCTACTAAAAATACAAAATTAGCCAGGCGTGATGGCGGGCGCCTGTAGTCCCAGCTACTCGGGAGGCTGAGGCAGGAGAATCGCTTGAACCAGGGAGGTGGAGGTTGCAGTGAGCTGATTGCACTCCAGCCTAGGCAACAACAGCGAAACTCTGTCTCAAAAAATCATCATTATAATAATTAATAATAATAAAGAAAAGACCCAGCACAGCCTATGATTTTCTCAGCTGGTTGTTGGTGCTTTACCTCTGGACGTCATAGTTGGCATTGAAAAGGCTGCCCTGCCAGAGGCTCGTAATTTCCTCTGTCTCCTTCTCAGTGGGGCTTCCTGATACAGTGACAAACATCATGAGAGTCTTCCCTTTTTTCGTCATTTTCAATATGCTTTCAGGCTTGCTTGGGTCTATCTTTGAGAAGTCGACCGGTGCTGAGGGTCTCTTGTGTTCTGGAAGATCTCCTTCTTCAATTTCATCATCTTTCTATCAGGTTGGGGGAAAAGCATCAAACCTATCATCAGAATCTTGCTTTTTAACTGGCACAGGCAAAAACATCTGCGTGATGTCAGGTGCATGTATATGACTTAAATTACAACATAAAAAGGAAAACTAGGGATTTTCTTCCTCTTCTTAACTTTCAATACAGTCTAAGTTTCAGGTAGCAAATACTACCCAAACCCAGGTTACCAATCACAGAGCGCCCCTATGTGATGGGTTTCTAGAGCTTTTAAACTCTCATACAATCTACCCAACATGGTAGGCTGTAAAAATGGCCACATTCTGGTATGGTCATATGATGAAATACTTCACAGCAACAAAGAACAAATATTGTTACATGTAACAAATCCCAAAAACGTTAAGTGACAGAAGCCAGGTACAAAATAAGATTTACTATGCAATTCCATTTATTTAAAATTCAAGAATGAGCAAAACTAATTTAGGGTGACAGAAATTAGAACAGTGTTGCCTGTAGAAGGGGGACAAGGTAGGATTAACTGAGAATGACACAAGATAACTTCTCTGGGGTGACAGAAATGTTCTATATTTTGACAGGGGTGTGGATTATACAGAAATATCCATTTACCAAAATTTATTGCAGGCCAGGCACTATAGCTCAGCTTGTAATCCCAGCACTTTGGGAGGCTGAGGTAAAAGGATCACCTGAGGCCAAGAGTTCGACATCAGCCTAGGCAACACAGTGACACTCTGTCTCTAAAAAAAAAAAATTAAAAAGTAGCCAGGCATGGCAATGCACACCTGTAGTCCCAGCTACTGTGATGCACACCTGTAGTCCCAGCTACTCAGTAGGCTGAGATGGGAGAATTGCTTAAGCCTAGGAGTTAGAGATCAACCTGGGCACCATAGTGAGATCCCATCTCTTAAAAAAAATTTAAAAATTAGTCAGGTGTGGTGGCAGGTGCCTGTAGTCCTAGCTACTCAGGAGGCTGCAACATGAGGATCACTTGAGCCCAGGAGATCGAGGATGCAGTGAGCTATGATCACGCCACCGCATTCCAGCCTGGGAGACAGAATGAGACCATGTCTTAAAGATTGCACTGTATACTTAAAATCTGCAGTCCATGTATACCCATTTCACTTAAATAATAGGTATTGTACAAAAATATTCAATTCCAGTTAGCAGGTTTGCTTTCTGTAGTGGCATGGGTTAGCCATTCTGAAACTATCTTATGTGGCCTCTAGGATTGAGAAAAGGAGTAAACATATTGAGGATAATGAGAGCCAGGTTCTTAACTTCTGGAAATGAAACTACAAATATGAAAGGGGGAAGAATGAGCCCTGTGGTATTAGGCTGGAATTGAAAGTATCAGGAGAAACTCAAGGTTTTTCATAGATTAACAGATGAGTAAACAGATAGATGGATAAAAATATGTAAAAGAGCCTGGGTTCATTGGAGAACATGCTTATAGCAAGGGAGACAGAAGATGAGCCTAGAATAATCCTGCATCACAAAGTAGTAAAGTGCTCGAAGAATCGTGGAACATGTCAAAATGACACGGAAGCCAACTTGAAGCAGCTCCCAGGGGCCAAATTTGAAATAATCTCAACATCAAAATAAATAATAGTATGACTTACAACCCCTCAAACAAAATGTTGAACCCATAGGGATAAAAACAAATGAATAAATTACTAATACAAAATGGTAACTTTTTTTTTTTTTTTTTGAGACGGAGTCTTGCTCTGTCACCAGGCTGGAGTGTGGTGGCAAGATCTCAGCTCACTGCAACCTCCGCCTCCTGGGTTTGAGTGATTCTCCTGGGTCAGCCTCCTGAGTAGCTGGGATTACAGGTGCGTGCCACCACATCCAGCTAATTTTTGTATTTTTAGTAGAGACGGGGTTTCACCATGTTGCCCAGGATGGTCTCGATCTCCTGACCTCGTGATCTGCCCACCTTGGCCTCCCAAAGTGCTGGGATTACAGGCATTAGCCACCATGCCTAATACATAGAATATAGAATGACAGATAAAAAATCTTTAAAAGAACCAGGTTCTGGAACCAAGGAACCAGGTTCCTTGGAGAAAAGGCTAATGCCAGAAACTGAAAGAAATGAAGTATTGGCTAGGTATGGTGGCTCACACCTGTAACCTCAGCACTTTAGGAGTCTGAGGCTGGAGGATCACCTGAGCACAGGAGTTAAAGACCAGCCTGGGCAACATATCAAGACCCCATCTCTACCAAAAATAAAAAGAAAAAAGAAAAAAATAAATGAAGTACTGACTGATACATGCTACAACACAGATAAACCTTGAAAATATTATGCTAAGTGAAAGAAGCCAGATATGAAAGACTACACATTCTATGATTCCATTTACAGGAAATGTCCAAAATGGATAAATCTGTCGAGACAGAAGGTAGATGAGTGATTGCCTGGGGCTGGCTAGGGAGTTGGGAGAAAACGGGAGGAGTGGTTGAAGGTTTCTTTTGGGGATGATAAAAATGTTCTAAAATTGATTTTGGTGACGGCTGTAAAACTCTCCGAAGATACTAAAACTAAAATGCACATTTTACATGGGTAAACTGCCTATGGCATGTGAATTAAATCTCAATAAAGCTGTTACCTAAAAAAAAAGAAAAAGCCACTAAGTCATTCTTACTTGGTGCTTTTGACCAATCTCTGAAGGGCCAAGATTTAAGATACCATTAATAATGTACTATATTAAAAATAATTTTAGTAAAAAATAAAAATGAACAAATTCTACACAGTGCTTGAAGGTGATCCATACTGACATCAAACCTGGGATCTAGTTTCAGTTCTACACAACTAGCTTTGTGACCCTGCCTAAGAATCCTTACTCCTCGAGGCCTGTTTCCTCGTCTACAAAATGAAAAGCAGAACAAAGTGATCTCCAAGGCCCCAGTAATGTGACCACATGTAACGCACCAACCTTCTTTTCAACTCTGCCACCCTCTCAACTGACATGTTTCTTTCTCATTTTACTTTGAAAGACTCACTGGTGGCGACTTGCAGACAGGAGCATGGGCTGTGCTGTTGGATGGATGTGCTCCATCACTATGCAGCCTTGTGCAAGTTACTTAGCCCATCTGAAAATAACTTTCCTTACCTATAATGGAAAGGTGAGGGCAATAACAGCGTCTCCCTCCTAAGGTTTGTTTGGGGATGTAATGACTTAAAGGCAAACAGTATTCAGTACTGTATCTGTTGGCTATGACACTGCTGACTCCTTAGGCCTCTGTGATCTGGCCTCCAACCACAATCACCACATGGAAATTACACTCTCAAAGTCGCAAAGGACCTTCTAGTTGCCAAATTCACAGGTTGTTTCTGTCTTTATCTTAATTCTCCATAACATCTGTTATAGTCTCCTCAAAACACTGCAAGACTTTTAGTTGGTTCAATACCCTAGAATATTTGCATTTTTCAGACTGATTTCACTAATAATCATGAAATTAACTCAGTAGGTCCCAAGCAGCATTTTTTTTTTTTTTTGAGATGGGGTCTCACTCTATTGCCCGGTTTGGAGTGCAGCGGTGCTGGTGCAATCTTGGCTCACTGCAACTTCTGCCTGCCAGGCTCAAGTGATCCTCCTAACCCAGCCTCCTGAGTAGCTGGGACCACAAGTGCATGCCACCACACCTGGGTAATTTTTTTTTTTGTAATTTTGGTAAAGATGGGTTTCACCATGTTGCCCAGGCTGGTCTTGAACTCCTGAGCTCAAACGATTCACCCACCTCAGTCTCCAAAGTGCTGGGATTACAGGCGTGAGCCACTAAGCCCAGCCCAGCATTTCTTTGTTAATGCAAATATAATTAAATAGTCGTTAAGTCTAGTGTATATAGTATGGGTAAAAATTGTTTCAAGAGACTTAAAAAAAAGCGGCTTTAATTTCCATTTTATATGTCTGTGTTTCAGTTACATTAAAAAAAAAAAAATTGCAAAATAGTACCCTAATGAGCCTGGAGGACATTAGGTTAAGTGCAATAAGCCAGACACAGAAAGACAAATACTGAGCATTCTCATTCTTATGTGGGACCTAAAATAGTTGTGTTCACGTAAGTGGAGATTAGAATTGTGGTTACTAGAGGACGGGAAGGGGAGGGGAGATAGGGAAGGAGGATGGTGAATGGATACAAAATTATACTAGATAGGAAGAATAAATTCTAGTGCTCTATAGTATTGCAGGATGACTATAGTTAACAATAATTTACTGCATATTTTCAAACAGCTAGAAGAGAATTTTAAATGTTCCCAACACAAATAAATGATTAATGTTTGAGGTGACAGATATGCTAATTATCCCGAACTGATCATTACATTGTATACATGGGTAGAAATACAACGCTGTACCCCATAAATATATATTATTATGTTAGTTAAAATTGAAGTGTAAAAATAATACCCTAGATGTACATAATTAACCGCTTCTACCCTTAGTCTGGGTAACCTAACCTGTTATGATCAGTGTGTCTATGTTGAAAACAATCCAATCTTTATCCTGTGGCAGAGGTGGGGCCAGGGACAAGTCTAGCAGTCCCCTGACTCCAGTCTTAGCCCTGCCTCCAGGCCAGTCTTGCATTTTCAATTGGCTTTGTAGCTCCTTCATTACTGTTTGCCAAAGTCAAAAGCTACAAAGCTGAACTCCCCTTTCTGCAAATCCTCTTCTTCCTCCTATGGTTTTTGATATAAATAATAAGTGACATCCACTGAGTAGCTACTAAGTTCCAGGCACTCTACATATATTATCTCCAACCTTCAGAACAATCCTACTAGGCTTCCATTTAATATATGAGGAAGATGATGTTCAGAAAGGATAAATGATTTAGTTAATTTACTCACATGCTAGAAGTACAAACCACATTTCTGGCTCCAAATCCCTCCAACTGCCCCTTCCCATTATACCTGGCTATCATAACGTAAAATGAAATAACCACCTTTGGTTTTTCTACACCAACTGGGACTCAGAATTAGTTCTAACACAATGGAAGGAATTCTCACCTTCTCTCCACACATCTGAGGCACAGCCTCTCATTGAAGCACTGTTTCTCACACTGCTGGGGAAGGAGTGAGGGTATGGATTTAGAGACGGTCACAAGAGAAGAACTGCTTCCTACAAAAAAAGCACCCACAGAGATGGATACGCTCTCCCACATAAAAAACACTGCTACTGGGGAAGGGTCCTCATGTCTGTAGAGTGTCTACAAACATTAGCTCATTTAATCCTCATGGCATCCTGCAAAGCAGGGCATTCTCTGGCTTTACAGATACCTAAAACTAGGATCAAGTAGCTAGTGAGGGGTAAAGTTGAGTTCAAAATCTGTCCTTTTTTTTTTTTCCTTTGAGACAGAGTCTCACTCTGTCGCCCAGGCTGGAATGCAGTGGCATGATCTCGGCTCACTGCAACCTCTGCCTCCCTTGTTCAAGCAATTCTCGTGCCTCAGCCTCCCAAGTAGCTGGGATTACAGGTGCCCGCCACCATGCCTGACTAATTTTTGTATTTTGAATAGAGATGGGGTTTCAACATGTTGGCCAAGTTGGTCTTGAACTCGTGACCTCAGGTGATGCACCTGCCTTTGCCTCCCAAAGTGTTGGGATTACAGGTGTGAACCACTGCGCCTGGCCAATCTGTCTTTTTACTACATTATGTGGCCCTGCTGTTCACAAAATCAATCAGTTGCCCAGGTATGGTGGCTCACGCCCAAAATCCCAACACTTTGGGAAGTCAAGGTGGGAGGATTCCCAAGGCCAAGAGTTCAAAACCAGCCTGGCCAACATAAGGAGACCCTGTCTCTATAAAAAATAATTAAAAAAACAAAATCAACCATCAAGCCATGTTAAAAGTATAAAAATCTCACATTTCTCCTTTCTACTCTGCTCCTGCAGTTTCTAGCTTAATCCACGTCTTCCTCACCATCCTTCATTTGCACTTCTGTTCACCAATATGTATGGCAGTGCAGGTAAAACAGTTCAAAGAACAGGCTCTAAAGTCGTGACAGATTTTGAAACTCAACTAGCTTGCTGTGCGATGTGGAGCAAGTTAAATAGCCTCTTTGTGCCTCAATGTCATCATCTAGAAAATAGGGATAAGTAGCTCCCTCATGGATGGGTAAAAGGATTAAATGAGATAATGTGTTTTTCTTGGCCTGCAAATTCTCTCCCTGCTCATCCATCCTGTTATCTACTGTTCCCAGTGCAATCTTTGTTCATCTCTGCAGCACCTCTTCGTCTAGCTCAGGGTCTGAGTAGGTCAAGGGGAGGATTTCTCATGAGGTGATGTTCTCAATCTGGCAGATCAAAAGGCTTTATTTGCTGTAGTCCAAAAAGAGAAGGATATTGCAAGGGAGATGGTGAATGGGGACGTTCTCTCTACACTCAAATCTACCCCAATCTTTCCATCAGCTGCTGATAACCACATGAAAACACAGGACTGCATTCTTCTAGTCAGATGAATCAGGTGGTATTTTAAACTTGTGTCTGAAAGTCTTTCCCTCCTCTCCCAACACACACAGAGATAATCACAAAATAACAAACATCAGTGTTGGAAGGAATCTTAGGAACCATCCAGTAAACCTCCTCACGTTGCAGATAAGGAAACTGAGACCTAGAAACTAGACATGCCCAAGGTTATGCAAGTCAGCTATGCAAGTCAGCCAGGACAGTACAATCACCTCAGGAAGGGGGAAAGGCAGCAATGTGATTTTGGCCAGTAATCTTTACCTTAAAGCTTATTACACACTCCCTGTAACTGCACACTCTGGTCCATCCAAGTGACAAACGAGAAAACGTACTCTCCTTTGAACAAAAAGCGTGAGTTCCACGATACAGAGCCACTAGCCATTGCTACTTCTCCCCTCAGTAAAATAAATCCACCCACAAAAAACACAAAATTCCCAGCAGGGACATATACCAAAACAGGAAGTCTAACATTCTACTGATTTAGAAGACAGCTGAGATAACCATTAAGGAAGACCATCTTCACTGCAACCCACTCTCCCACCCACTCACCCCAAAACAAAAGGAAAATGAAGGAAATGCTCTTTAGTAGAATGGGAAAGGTCTCTCTCCCCGTTTGCAGGGCTCACTGACCACAAGGATCAACGCAAAGACAACCAGGGCACTGAAAAGTGAAGGGAGAGCAAGGCTGAACACTGAGGGGCTGACCTCTGATTGGAGTGGCTTGAGAAGTGGCAGGGGGAACAGGGCACTGGAATGAGAGAGGGCTGGAGCGAGGGTCAGCAGGGCGCGCGAGTGAGAAGAGGAATGGAGGGTCAGCAGTGGCTTCAGTGGGTAAGGGTTCAAGGCATGAGTAGAGGAGGTTAGGGGGTCAGAAAGGTCCCAAGACAGAATGGGTAAGGGGTCAGTGGCAACAGGGTTCCGGACAGAGAAGAGCCAGGAGGGTGTGAGCGCGCCGCGGACCTCCCACTGCTCCAGAAGACGCGCCATGTCTGCATCATTGTAATCGCGAATATCCTTCTTCTTCTTCCGGGGAGGTGGGGTAGACTCGTCGGGCGTCCCGGGCGAGCCTTCGGCCGCGCAGGACCCAGGCGGTGGTAGCAGCAGCAGCAGCAGCAGGTGAGAGGCCCAAAGCAAGACCACGGCCTTGCGCGCCCAGCTGGAAGCCGCCATTTTGGCCCCGCCCGCCCCACTGGCTCCTCCCCTTGGTCCGGCTGAGGCGCTCTGCGCCGGCTGGGTGGGTTCCCGAGTGCTCATTTTTCGTTTTCCGTCAGAGGCCGACCTTTTTCTCTGGAACGCACAGGCCAGGTCCAGAAGTTCCTTCAGGACCTCCAGGAACCACTAACCAACGTCCCTGTTGACCTCAGTTTCTCGCCTGTGAAATAAATTGGAAATGGAAGTTCTGGAGGCTGCCTCAGCTCTAAAAAGCCCATTTCTGGATGTCAGACGTTTATCCTCAGTCTCTTGCAATTTCCTTTGAGAATAGCCAGTTAAAAATAAGTGAGTGGCAGGTAGGGCAACTTTTTTCAGAAAGTCAGAAATAGGTCGAGCCCACTGCTTTCCTCAGCAATAAAGAGGATTCAGTTCAACCAGCTTTCAATATTTGTCATCTCCTAAACTTGAAGGAAAAAAAATTTTTTTTTCAAAAAGATTACTATTCATCCCCAAAAAAGCTTGCCTTTCTTTGATTTCAACTTAATACTGTGGGCTCTGACTAATCCTTGTCAAGGCTGAATCACGCTACTTTTTGTTTCTTAAAAAGATTTTGGCCAGAGATGCTTTTGAGATTCTTCTTGTTTTAAACAGCTCATCAGCAGATGTCTTTAAAATGTTTAATTACATAAGAAGACCTTAAAAAAAAAAAAAAAAAAAAGGCCGCACGGTGGCTCACGCCTTTATAATCCCAGCACTTTGGGAGGCTGAGGTAGGACGATAATTTGAGCTCAGGAGTTTGAGACCAGACTGGTCAGTAAAGCAAGACCCCCATCTCTAAAACAAACAAACAAAAAAACCCTTTCATTCTTTATACTGCTGCACAGTTTTATTTGGTATTGTTACATTAATAGTTTATTTTCTTATTGATGGGCATTTTTTACCAATTATTCTGCTATTACAACAAAAAAGAGCTGTAGTAAGCCTTTTTCAAGCCTTGTTTGGATAGGATTAGTAGGCTACATATAAAAGAAAACTGACTTTTAAAAGTGGCTTAAACAAGATAAAAAGTTTGTGATTGATTTTTATTTCACAGAAGCAGTGGAAACTCAAATCTAGGACTGGTATGGTGGCTCCTCAGCCATCTGGTACTCGGCCTCTTCCTCATCCTTCTATCATATTGGCCTGTGGCTTCCACCATCAAGGTCACAAATTCCCGGATGGCTACTGGAGCTCCAGTCATCAAGATGATATTCAACCAGAGGAAGGGAGATGGAAGGCAGGCCAAACCAAGCACACCTTTCAAGTGGAGTCAACTTCTTTTAAGCAGCCTACTTGAACATTGCATACATTTCTGTTTACATCTCATTGGCTGGAACCTAGCTCTCCAAGGCAGGCTGAGAAATTGTCTTCTAGTTGTATACATTGTCATCTCAAATAAAATTAGGATTGTAATAAAGGGAAAAGAATAAAGTGGAGGTTGAGTAGGCAACTACACCTGCTTTCCTTCACTCTTAGGACCAATGCAATTTAAATTCTCTCACACTGTAGGGGTGGCTGATAGTCTGCATATTCATGCATGCATCTGTATGTAAATGCGCTAAGCTATGACCTTTCCTATTGACATTGAGCAGAAACAACTCGTAAGAAAAAGATTTTTTCTTTTGTGAAATCATAGGGGAAATGTCATGAGCTTTCTCCCCAGAGCACATTGCTCCACCCAGTGGCTTGGAGCCCTCTCCTGGTGCAGTCATACTGAAAAACATGCACAGCTGTGGCCGATCATGTGCTCTGTTGGGAGGGGTCACCCTGGTAATTCATATTGCCAGTTTCAAAGTTAAGGGGCAAAGGTGCTGGGGTTCTTGGCCCACATATCTAGTTATAGAGAATAAGATCATTGGAAGTTTTACAGAAATTGTTGGGAATGTGTAGAAAGTTTCAGGGCTGCTGACTTTCCTCTAAGGAGGAAATCAATTCAGTATATAATCCACTGATGTGAAAACATCTGGATCAATTGCATTTTCAACATTTGGATATTTGAAACTTACCTTAGTGTTTGGAACTTGATTCCATTCAACTCAGGGGGAATTTTATTTACCAAAGACCTACTGTTAACCAAGAATCAAGTGAGGCTCTGATGCAAAAATGAATATAATGAGATCCTTACTCTTGCAATTTTGGACTGGCAGAGCAGATAAACAATACACAGTAAATTTCATGCAGATTACAGGAGATCTAGGCCCAAAGGGATGATGTGATGAAGATGATAATATCTCCATTTTAAATAAGAGGAAATCCTGGTTTTAGAAGTATACAATTTGTCTGAGGCTGCACAGCTAGTGCAGTGGCAAGGCAAGAATCTAAGCCGAGGTGTACTGGACAACAAGGTCCAGTCTTTCTTGGAGTCCTTCTTCCACCACAGCACCATCTAGGTTAATCAGTGAGGCACTCAGGATAGTTAAATTGGGAGCCAAATGGAAAATGGGTTGAAAAGTCTGGAGCCAGGAGCACTCAGATGGGACAAGAGTCTCTGCCAGGTCCCAGGTGGTGCAGTGTAGGCTGGAGAGGACAGATGTGAAAGGTTGTGTCCTCATGGCCTAAGTAAAGCCACAAGTCTCTTCAGTGCTCTGAGGTTAATACTAACCCCACCTCTAAGTGATTCAGTGACTGTGGATGGTAGAGCTGAATCTCAGATATAATTAGTGTCTTAACCTGAGCTCATCCTGGCACGCATCATTCCACAACAGAGGAGGGTGAAACAAGACTTTCTAGTACTATTTGGAAGCAGGCTGGGGTAATATTGAAAATGTTGAAAAACTGGAGTAAAAATGACCAGGTAATCAGAACAGAGGCAGATGAGCTGATGGGTACAGTCACCACTGTGCCAAACATTAACCCTCTAATGACTGACTCTTGGGAAGGCATAGGAGGAGGGGCCTGGGGATGGGCTGAGAGAGGTAATGAATATTTACCATTTTGCACTTTTGCTGCTTTTTAATCCAATGTAAGAACAGACATACTGCATACTTCCTGGGCTTTACGAGCCCCTAAATTTACTCACTTAAAAAATTTAATTACATAGAAAGACATGAATCATTCATTGTAATTGTTAAATATTGGTAGCAACTAACTGGTTGCCTTTTGTTGGAATTTCAAATTTTCAGTAGACAATGTGACTGGCCCAGTCTGAAGCAGGTGTCCATTCCTGGTCACCACCATTATCTGTGAGCAGAAAAGCATACTCACAGGGTTAAACATAATAATATTTGTGTTTTCCTAGCTGGGCATGGTGGCTCATGCCTGTAATCCCAGCACTTTGGGAGGCTGAGGCGGGCAGATCACCTGAGGTCAGGAGTTTGAGACCAGCCTGGGCAAGATGTTGAAACCCCATCTCTACTAAAAATACAAAAATTAGCTGGGTGTGGTGGAACCTGTAATCCCAGCTACTCGGGAGGCTGAGGCAGGATAATTGCTTGAACCCGAGAGGCACAGGTTGCAGTGAGCCAAGGTTGTGCCACTGCATTCCAGCCTGGGCGACAGAGCAACACTCTGTCTCAAAAACAAACAAACAAAAAAAAAACAAAAAAAACTTATAAATCGGTAAGGAAAAGATGAAAAACCAAATGAAAAATGGGCTAGGACATGAATGGGTAATTCCCAAAAGAATAACTATAAATGGCCAGTTCACATATAGCAGAAACAAAACATAACACAGAATCTCTCTAATATAAAAAAAAATGCAAATTCAAACATGTTATAATTTTTAAATTATCAGTTGATCCTGGATAAAAATATAGACAGTACACACTGTTGGCAAGGCTGAGGAAAGAAGCCTTCTCATTCACTTCCGGGGGGATGGAGTTTTCTGCTTGAAAATTAGGTGAAATGTATCAACTCCCCTTCCCCCTAAAAAAGTGCATAATCTGATTAGCAATTCCACTTCCAAGAACTTGACTCTGAGGAAACAGACAATGAAAATAATAGTAATGCTAATAATATTGAGCACTTACTATGCGACAGGCACTCTGCTGAGTGCTTTCTGTGTATTTCTTCACTTACCCAATGTAACAAGCCTATAACACTCTCCATGAGTGCGGAAAACAAGAACAACTCTAAGTGTTGCAAAAATTGTAGACTATAAAATCTACATTTACAGTTGCAAGCTGTATTCCACACATACGATGGGTAATATGCAATCATTAAATATATCATATATATTTGTTGCTACTAAAGATGTTCATTTTATACTATTAAATGATTTTAAATGCTATTAAAATTATACAGGTATATATCTATGTATAGGAAAAGAGCTGCAAATATGTATACGATGGCTGTCTCTAAGCAGTGAGATTCCAAAATATTTTAACCTTTTCTCTGTATTTTCTATTTTTCTTCACATCTAACATACATCGGTTGTGGTGTGTTGTTTTTGTTTGTTTGTTTTATTGAGATAGGGTCTTGCTCTGTTACCCAGGCTGGAGTGCAGTGGCATGATACTGGTTCTCTGCAACCTCCACCTACCAGGCTCAAGGGATCCTCCCACCTCAGCCTCCCATACCACACCTGGCTAATTTTTGCTTTTTTTTTTTTTCTTTTTTGAGACAGAGTTTCGCTGTGTAGCCCAGGCTGGAGTGCAGTGGCACAATCTCAGCTCACTGCAACCTCCGCTTCCCAGGCCCTAGTTCAAGCAGTTCTCCTGCCTCAGCCTCCTGAGTAGCTGAGATTACAGGCACATGCCACCATGTCCAGCTAATTTTTGTATTTTTAGTAGAGATGGGGTTTCACCACGTTGGCCAGGCTGGCTTGAACTCCTAACCTCGTGATCCACCTGCCTTGGCCTCCCAAAGTGCATTTTTTCTTTATTTTAAAGAGATAGATTTTCACCACGTTGCTCAGGCTGGTCTAGAACTTTTGGGTGCAAGCGATCCACCCACCTCGCCCTCCCAGAGTGCTGGAATTACAGGCATGAACTGCCGCGCCTGGCCCACTTGTGCTTTAAAAGGAGAGACACACACAAACACTGCTGCTCACAAAATGTGAATTGGTACCCTTCTTTCCACCAAGATGTAAGGGGGAAAAATCTAATTTCAATAGAAATTATCAGAATAATACATGTAATTCAAATTATCTACAATACTGCAATGGCCTTGAAAATTTGGGGATGAGATCTGAATCTCCAAAGAAGGCAGGACTTTTCTCTGTGTCATCTGAAAAAATTACATGTACTTTGCAGCATAGATATATGCAGTTATGTTTAGAAAATTCAGTCTGTTTCCAAAGAATCACCTCCCTGGACTGTCCCAAACAAGCCGTAAGAAAAATGAGGTGAACATACTTGCTAAGCAAACAGGCCTCCGGCCTCCCCTTCAATCTTAGGGTTGTGAGCTTTTAGATCATGACCAGACCTAGACTGTACCCCTGCTGTTGTTTCATGAATGTCCATGACTTTCTGTCCATTACTGAATGAAAGTTGTGAGCAGTCAGAGTTTGGTTCAATAAAAGGGTGCCTTTCTTGTGCAGAGATTTAACAAATGAAATAATTCATTACCTATTGCCATAAACACTCAATACATTAAGTGTGGGGGAGAGATGCACAGATCAAGTCCCTGCCCTTACAGAGATGATAGGGTTGTGGAGAGAGATACACCAACAGTTACAAGTACTTGACGTCACTCTGAAGATGAGCAGGCATCACAGTAGCTACAAGGGGGGAAGAAATACTTGGGTCTGTCTGAAGGATCAGGGAGCCTCCTTGTGAGGCACCAATAAATCTAATCACTCCGTAGTTACTGAATACCAGGCACCATGAGAGATGTCAAAACTTGGTCAGGCATGATTAGTGTTAGGAGTCCAGGGTGCCTGAAACTTAGCACTTGTTTTTTCTCTTCTCCAGGATGCTGGAAAATGGAAAATACATCCAAAGATGACTGGCCACTAGATGAATGGGGCACAGAATTTATTAATCTGTGCAAGCAAACTTTGCCTCCATGGAGGGTGCTCTGGCAAACTACTGCAGAAAATTCCAGATCTCCTAGACTTCAGGACCTGCAGGCTCAGGTATGCCTGCCAAGGTATAACTGGTCCAGCACACAGGGTCCCTTACACACCCAGCTGCAAGTGAACAAAGAGAAAGCATGGAGGGAGGGAGGGTGGAAACTGGGACTGGGGAGGAAATGGGAGTGATGTGTGAGGTACTGCCCCGGTGTTCTTACTGGATGGGAACAAAATATACCAGAGAGCAAGAGGACATGCCGGGTAAGGACAGCGAGCTGTTAAGACAGTGATCTTGTTCGTCGGTGAACCAGGGGCTGTTGTCATGCATCACCTATGACAATGAGGGAATCTGGGGAAAAGAGGGAGAGATATAAATTCCCTCTTTTACAATAGATAGTGAAAGGGAAATAATGAAGGGTGATGTCTGCATATGTATAAGAAAGATAGCCTGAGATGTAATTGGCCCATTTGTGTGCACAAAAGCAAAACAGAGGGACACTGCTCCAAAAAGAAAAATAATTAGGGCACAGAATGCCTCATATTGACCACCAGGTGGCACTACAGACCAAACACAGCTTGGTTGTTGGTCCAGAAAGTCTGGGGTAGTGTAAGTTGGGTATCAAAATGCAGAGTGGCCAGACAGGCTCACACCTGTAATCTCAGCACTTTGGGAGGCTAAGGTGGGAGGATCGCTTGAGGCCAAGGGTGTGAGACCAGTCTGGGCATCATAGTGAGACTGTGTCTCCAAGACTTTCTCGCTACAAAATAAATAAATTTTTGATAGAATGAAAAGATCCAGAGTGCTTACAATGGAATACTGTTCACCCATAAAAAAGAAGAGAAATTCCCATGTATGCTACAATATCAAAGAATCTTAAAGACATTATGCTAAGGCTGGGCACGATGGCTCATGCCTGTAATCCCAGCACTTTGGTAGGCCGAAGAGGGCGGATCACGAGGTCAGGAGATCAAGACCATCCTGGCTAACACGGTGAAACCCCGTCTCTACTAAAAATACAGAAAAAAAAATTAGCCAGGCATGGTGGCAAGCGCCTGTAGTCCCAGCTACTTGGGAGGCTGAGGCAGGAGAATGGCATGAACCCAGGAGGTGGAACTTGCAGTGAGCTGAGATTGCGCCACTGCACTCCAGCCTGGGCGACAGAGCGAGACTCTGTCTCAAAAAAAAAAAATAAATAAATAAATAAATAAATAAAAAAGACAACTTAAGTGAAATAAGCCAGGCACAAAATAACAAATATTGTATGATTCAACTAACATGAGGTACTTAACAGTAGTCAAATTCATAGAGAAAGTAGAATGGTGGTTGCCAGGGACTGGAGGAAGGGGGAGTGGGGAGCAGTCACTTAATGGGTATGGAGTTTCAGTTGGGGAAGATGAAACATTTCTGGAGATAGAGGATGGTGATGGTTGCACAATAATGTACTTAACAATGGGTAAGATGATTTTGTTATTTTACCACGATTTTAAACATAAAAACAAAACAGAGTGCCCATAATGTTCTCTTGTACCAAGTGGTGGATGCACCTTCTAAAACAGGTAAGAGAGGAGGTAAAAGATGTTTCCCCAATCCTGCCTGTCTCAGCCTGTCAGTTCCACTTGTCCTGCCCAAATCCTTAGTTCTCTTTGTACCATGTTCACTTACTTTTCATCAAATGCCTATTCAGTGTAGGCCTTGAGCCAGTACTGAGAATGCATTCTCTAGGGGCCAGGCCATTTACCAGCTCTCTCTCATCCACTCCATTTACCTTCCTCCAGCCAATCCCCAGTCCACACATTTTCCGCTTTCTTCTCTCACTCAACAGCCATTAAAAAAAAAAAAAAAATAGTATCTTAGTCCATTTGAGCTGCTATAACAAAATACCTTAGACTTGGTAATTTATAACTAACAGAAATTTATTGCTTACAGCTCTAGAGTTGGGAAGTACAAGATCAAGGCCCCAGCAAGGGCCCATTTCTCATAGATAATGCATCCCCTATGCTGCTGTATCCTCCCATGATGGAAGGGCAAAAGAGGCGAACAGCTCTCTCACACCTCTTTTATAAGGCCACTAACCCCATTCAAGAGGGCTCCACCTCATGACTTAATCACCTCCCAAAGGCTCACCTTGTAATACTGTCACACTGGTGGTTAAGTTTCAACATATGAATTTGGGGGTCAGATCATAGCAAATACTTTTGATTTATATTTATTTTAATTTTAAGAGAGGGTTAGAAGGGGTAATAGGTGGAGTTTTCTAAAGAAAAAGCCATTGCTTGAGTGACTCTAAGGGCAGACACCAACAAGCCATCCTCTAATTAGACTAAAAATATGCAACAGCAACCAACAACCCTCAAATCTCTGTGACTTAACACACCAATAGTTCACTGTGTGCTCACATTACATGTCCACAACAGATCAAGAGGGTCTGCTCCACGTGGTCACCTAGGCTTACAGAGACTCCAACTAGAATGCAGTCTCCATGGTACTTACAGGAGGGTAGGAGAGTGGAGAATTACAGATTAGCTTTTCATTGTCTCAGCCTGGAAGTAACCTACATAGCTTCCCCTTACATTTCATTGGTCAGAAAGAACCACATGGCCCTGCCTACCTGCAAATACTGTATCTGTGAAGCCCAATTATCTTTGCTATCGGTTTTTTACTCTGTGCTCTCACTGAACCAATAGTGAAATTGTGACTGTTTCTTGTGAATCTACTCCCCTCCCTGGACTCTAATTTTTAAGAGAGGAGGCCTCATATTACATATCATGTTAACTTTGGTGCCTAGCACAAGACTGGTGCCCAGTGATTGTGGAGTGAATGAACAATGGGACAAAGTAAAGGTGAACCTCAAGAAAGGTGAAGGCAGTGCCTGGGAGGATCAGTTTAGAAGGAATTTCCCTATCTGAAAAATGAAGCAGGGAAGGCCGAGAACACAATGCTATCAGTTTTAAAAATGAAACCAAACCTCACTGAATAGAGTGGACAGTCTGTGTGTAACACAACTCATTGTTGGGGTGGGTTTCCATCAACAGCAAAACAGACTGCATATGTAGAAGAAAGGGAAAATAGGACCCCCAGGGGCACTAAGTGGCTTTGGAAAAAAAAAAAAAAAAATCCCCTGATCTTAGAGCAGCCTCATGAATAAACTAGGCACAGAAGAGTCTGACTTCCCTCTCATAAATTTTTGGAGCTAAGAGGGACTAACGTGCAATTCCTGGGTCATCATGGAAAAACCTTGACTTACCCAACTGTTTTTGTTTTTTTTCTCTTGTAGAAGAAGAAAGGAATTAATCCTACAGAATTGCTTCCTATTTCAAGTCAGTTTTATTGACCTCGCTTTGCAAAATAAGTGAGTTCATCTGGATTCTAAAGATATTTAAGGATACTTTACGTTATAAGTAGGATGACTATCCATCCAGGTTTGAACCTGCTGTTCATGGTTAATTTATTAATAGCATGTCTCACAGTTCATTCACAGAAATGCTTGGATATGGCCGATAAATTGAAACGTCATTCTAGTTAAAAGTAACATTTTTAACTGACTGGAGAAAGGTGACTTGGAGTTCTAGGAAGGGACAGAGAACAAACATTTCCGTTGGCTCAGCACGCCCAGCCTGCATTGGGCTGGGCACCTTAGCGTACCTGTTTCAGGACTGCGATACTGGCGTTTTGCTGGGAGTAGCCCAGGTGTTTTAACCACTTCCTGAAAAACAAGGTCCGGTAAAAAGAGGCTGGGAGTAGGCGTGGGCGCTCCTGTCCCTGCCATATGCTGTCTTCCTGATCTTGGGAAGTCATTTCAAGCACCTAATCATCAGTTTCCTTATCTGTGAAACTGGAGTAATAACGTTTCCCTCCAAACGCTGTCTTATTTAATTCATTTAACAGCAGCCACTATTATTCCATTATACAGACGAATAAATAGACGTTATGAGGGGGCAAACTGCGCTGATCGAGGCTCATAATTCTAACAGCTACTGTTTAGGAGCCAAGTACTCAAGCAGCCTGTGCACAGTCTCTAATTTCTAGAAGAGAAGGCGGATACTTGGAGCGGTAACTTGAACAAGGTCATGGAACTCATAAATGGCTTGAGAAAGGCTGATCCTAGGAAGTCTGGTTCAGAGCCCGCGCTCTCACTGCATAAGGCATATTTCAAGGGAGGAACGGGCAAGCATCTAGCCCTACTCTTGGGACTCCACATCCAGTGCTCTTTTCCTCTTTTCGTTACACTGCACTGCTGGTCAGAAACCCATCGCGGAAGCGGATCAAACACAACAAAGGGCAGGGGGCGTTGGAAAAACTGGCGAAGTCGCGCAGACCGAGATGACCCGCCGGCCCCAACAAATCACCAGTGGCCAGTATCGAGTGTCCTCCTGCCTTCAGCCCGGAGGCCAAGTCACCTTTTAGAGTTCCTCTCTTGGCGGGGAGGAAGCCCCCTGGTCCGGCTAAGAGCTTACGTAATGCCCGCGGGCGGCTGCGCCCCGGTCTCCCATGGGTGTGCGCAGAGCCCCCGGCCCGGGGCAGGCCTTCCCCTGTCCGCTTCCCCAGTCTCTCGGCCCACGACCATGGGGGGGTCCGTGACCACCGGCCCCACGCCGGTGGC
>NW_012102632.1:1488085-1500311 GCF_000951045.1 Mandrillus leucophaeus | reverse complement strand
CGCCCTAGTAGGCTTCGCCACCGAGCCGCAGTTCCTGGGTCGCGCGGCAACTGTGAGCGCCGAGGGCAAGGCGGTGCAGACCGC
Organism: Mandrillus leucophaeus; assembly: GCF_000951045.1. Taxonomy (NCBI): domain Eukaryota; kingdom Metazoa; phylum Chordata; class Mammalia; order Primates; family Cercopithecidae; genus Mandrillus; species Mandrillus leucophaeus. The sequence goes on along the minus strand of NW_012102632.1, from coordinate 1,500,227 downwards.
CATCCTGGGCGGCGCCATGAGTGTGGTGTCGGCCTGCGTGCTCCTGACCCAGTGCCTCAGGGATCTGGCGCAGCACCCCGACGGGGGCGCCAAGATGTCGGACCACAGGGAGAGGCTGAGGAACTCGGCCTGCGCCGTGTCTGAAGGCTGCACCCTGCTATCTCAGGCTTTAAGGGAGAGGTCTTCGCCCAGGACTTTACCGCCAGTGAATTCCAATTCTGTGAATTAGCACCCCACCCCCATACCCCTTCTTCCACCCCCAGACTAAAGGAAGATACTTACTCTGCCCCTCACCATTTATACCAAAGAAATCATAGGTGAAACCCCCTACCCTCCCCAACATTAAATGCTCGAGAGGAATCTTAAGGCAGGGCCATGCACACAACCTGCACACGCACTTGGAGGGCCCAGGTGTCTGTCCACCAGGCCCCACGCAGTAGGGACTGGAAGATGGAAAATGTGTCATCTGGTTGCGTTATCACTCCCGCCCCCTACCCCAGCCCGTCTTCCGGAATTTCTCAACTAAGTTTGATTATTGGGCAGGAAGGAGGTCATGGGTTCATTTCATTTTTTTGTGTTTTTAATTAAAAGAAAGGTTACCTCAGTTTTCACTCCTTAGACATGGATGTAGCTACCTTTTTTGTATGTCTTTTTTTTTTTTTTTAAGCAATCGTGTTGAATTAGGAGTATACTTAGTGTGGAAAGGGTATGAATTTGCCATGTGATTTGCAAATGGGGGGAAGCTACTGTGAGTGTGTGTTTTTTTAATTTACACTATAGAGTGATTTTTTTCCCCCAACGTCAAGTTTTTACCTTGCATGTACTGGAGTATTTATTTCATCTATTAAAATGTTATGTTTCTCAGATGGCTTTTTGCAATTATTGTTGATTTTTCAATAATTGTAATTTTGCATGCTGTGTATCATGTATGGGAAGGTTCTGTGGGAAGGCTATTTCAATAGTAGTGAGGCAGGCCCCCAGTTCCCAAGCCTTTCTCCTTTTTCCTCAAGAAAAAGTACTGCTCAAGAAGTACTCGCTTGAGCAGCCTAGAACTGAAGAGATGACTATACATAACATTCTATTTTCAAAGGCAGGTGACACAAATGGGGTTGGGTTATGTAGAGTGCTTGGGATGGTTTTGTCTCATTTTTGCTGGAAAGTGATTTAACTCCCTTTGTCTCCACTTATCTTTCCATCATCATGAACAGTGGCTCAGGCTGCTTGAATTCTGATTTGTATTCTGCCTATCATTTTTAGATTAAAGCACTTCCTAATCCTGTGTGGTATGCCAGCCTTCTTAACTCAGAGTCTCTATGGATGGAACTGTAAAAGTACTGTATATCAAGTGAGAATAGTTAGCATCTTTTATGTACACAGGTCTATTCAGACAAGATCCTCATGGTTTCAGAAAAGATATAGAGAGGGTCCTAGACTGCTTAATAGAGGAAAGAAGTATCACGGAAAGCTTGTTAAGAACGTTCTAGAGCCACAACATAATTGTAGGCCAAGGGCTTATTTTTGTGACCTTGATCTAAGATAATGCCATGGTTGATTGTGTGTTGGAAGAATCTTTTCATTGAAATTTGGAGTAATATTAAGGTAGTTTTTTTTTCTGTAGACATTTTTAGGAGTCTTTTTGTGTGAGTGGTGGTGGAGTGTGTAGTTTTGTTGAACCTAGTTAAATTCTGAGTATCTTCCCACTAAAAGCACAACAAATCTATTTACAGTGCCTGAAGCCTGGGAGGGCCACATGAGTAAAAACTCGTACGTGCTTTAGATTTGTTCTATTTACATTTTTCTTGGGATTTGTTGTGCTTAAACCTTTGCAGTTCTCACAGATCTGAAAAGAAAGCATTTTTTACTGTAATACATTAAGAGAGAGAACAAAGTCATATTGACTGTTTTATTTGTTTGAATCGCTGTTTTTATTACAAGGACATGAAATGCAATGTGTAAAAGTCTTCAACCTGTGTTGGGTAAGGCTAGGACTGTTTCACCGCCCCAAATTTGAAATTTGAAAAAGTCTTGAAGTGGTAGGGTACTTACATTTTTGAAAAAATGACTATGGGAGCAGTTTTTCTCTCTTAAATCCTGGTAAATTTCGGGTTTTTAAAAAATGAAAATGACCTTGAGCATCTTTATTCCTCTCCTCTGCCCTTTAATGTTGGGATGGGGTTCAGGATGAAAGGGAGGTGGGATTCTAATTCATGTGCCAGTGACAATCCTGCATGCATATAGAAATTTTTATTTGTTGAATGTACACAAGTAATGATAGAGTTTGATTATATGGTTGATTTTCATTTATCCTGTGCCGATCACAGAGTAAACTGAAAGGAACAAACGTTAAGTAAAATAAGGGCCAGGAATCTGTAAATTTGATATTAGATTAAGAAAAAAAGAATTGCCAGTTTTTTTCCTGGACTCTTTCCTTGCAGAAGCAATTTTCAGGACAACTCAAGCCAGGAAAAAAATAAAAAATAAAAAAATAACTTTATCTGTTTGGATGAAGTTAGCTAGTCACTAAATGAATTTTGAAACCTCTTACCTAAATAATAGTTGCTCTTGGTGTTTCTGTATGTTCTACATTTGGTCATGTAACATGCATAATCTCTATCCTCTGAAGTTGATAAAAGTTCTAAACTTAAGTGTTTTCACCGCCCCTGCACCCCCCACCTCCCATTTATAAAATAAAGTTCAGGGCTTTTCTTCCAGCAGGTGTCTTGAAATGAATTCTGCTTGTACTTTTTTCCAGCAGATTTCTAGAAGCCAGAGTGAGGAATGCCAGGCAAGGGAATTGGGCACAGGTCTTTGATATTTTAACTTTTCTCTAATGTCCCAGGTTGCTAAACTTCTTTTTAAAATAGCCCCTGATGTTTAAAAAAAGCAGCATCTCAGACCTGTTTCATAACAGGGTTTAATAAGGTCAGCAGAGATACTGGTTCCAGGAATAAAATCAGAGTGGCCTGTTTTTTTGTTTGTTTGTTTGTTTTTTGTTTGCTTCTTAATTTTTAAACTACACTAGGGTTAACTTAAGACATTAATCCTTGGGTTCTTCTGACTCCTGAAGGCAAGTTTTCTTACACAGGCTTAACGCACATCATCTTGACCAGGGAATGTTGAGAATCTTCTCCCATTGAATGGTCATAAGAAAAGGAAATCATGATGGCTAAGTTCTTTAAAGAAAAGACATTATTTATGATAGTCAACTCAGTAAATGGAACAAAAACAGTCTTTCAAACATAAGACTTACCCAGAAAAAAGCACAACTCTTTCTTTGCCTGTTTTAAGTATAGCCTTTATTATCCATTCCGGGTGATGATAGGAAATACAAAAATTATGTGATATGTGTGTATTTGCCTTCTTCCCTACCCCTCACCGCACCCCCACCCCATCCTCATTTTTATAATTCTGGAAGCATCAGTTACATCTGATTGGTTATTTTACACACTTTTTTTTTTTGGAGTGCAGTGGCGCGATCTTGGCTCACTGCAAGCTCTGGCTCACGGGTTCACACCATTCTCTTGCCTCAGCCTCCGGAGTAGCTGGGACTACAGGCGACCACCACCACGCCCGGCTAATTTTTTTCTCTGTGTGTGTGTGTGTGTGTGTGTGTGTGTGTGTGTGTGTGTGTGTGTGTATTTTTAGTAGAGACGGGGTTTCATTATGTTACCCAGGATGGGCTCTATCTCCTGACCTCGTGATCCACTCGCCTGGGCCTCCCAAAGTGCTGGGATTACAGGCGTGAGCCACCCCTCCCGGCCTTTTTTTTTTTTTTTTTTAAAGTTGGCATAGGGATCTAAAATATTTGGCAGTTTGGAACAGCTAATTTTAACAGAAACACCTGTTTTTCCGAATGAATGTGACTATGGTAACATGCAGATCAGACAGAGGATTTGAGAAATGACTGCCAAAATTCTTTCTGAGCTTTGCTTAGTGAACGTGGAAGGATTTAGAGAAGAAATCCTTAAAGATTTAGTTGCATTTTCACCTGGGGCTGTTCTCTGGGCTGCCTTTTGGTTTGCAGCAACTGGAAGAGGCTTTAAGGAGACCATCTTTAAGGAGACCATTTTTTTTTTTTTGGTAGGACTATGTGTGCAATTAATTGCTCCATTTTGACTAAACAGGGTTTTACTTTAGGGTTCTTTAGATAGGTGAGTTGTCTGCTTCGACTTCAGTGGCAGAGGGCTCTAAGATTTAACTGTCCGGGTATTATAAGGAAAAAGTGTGATACTAGTGTCTATGATTGGGGTCAGTTTAATTTAACTGTGGACCCCTTAAGGTTAAGGGCTATAGTGCCCAGCATGTGTGTAATTTTTTTTTCTTTTTCTTTTAATGAATCTGTATATAAGATACTTGCAGCAAGTATACATAAGCAAGTAGTAAAATTGTTCCTGGAAATGAAAGTTACAATGGTCATTCATTCGGCAAATATTTACTGGGGACCAACTGTATGTGCTACTAGACACTGCTGGTGCTGGTGTGCAGCTGTGAGTGAGATGTGGGGGAAGGCTGCTTTCTAGACTCAGTGCTAGACTCAGACCAACCTCAGCTTGGTCTGTGGACCCTCAGTGTCAGTCTCATCCTGGGCCCTACCTTCAATCTATTCCATCAGAAACTCTTGAGGTGTGACAATTTGTGTTTTATCAAGCCCTCCCAGTTGATTCAGATGCATGCCCACTTGGGAGAACCACTGCCCTACAGGGGCTGTGGGTTTCTTTTTTATTCTCTGTCAGGTCTGAGTCTAGAGTAGTTCTCTATCAGGAGGCATCAGCATTTCTGCAAATTACTTGTTTGCTCAGGTGGTTTTGTTCTCCTGGATATTTTGAGACCAATTTCTCCAGATAGAGAAGATGTTATTTCTCCAGATGGAGAAGACAAGTTTTTCTCTTGTTAATTTGAAATCTTTGAGAATCCAGGTTTTTCTTTTGGAGAGGGGGATGTGATTACAAGTACAGGGTTCTTCCCTACCTCCCACCACCCTTTTGAGATGAACTGAAATCACGTAATAGTGAACTGGCAAAACAGCTTTCTATGTTTTTACATGTTGTTGACTCTTGTCCTGGAAAAGGGAATAGCAGACGGTCTAATTAAAATTCAGCCCTTTAGCTCTTTGGTTGCCCAAGAAAGAACACTTTGATACTGAGTTTGTAAAGTACTATATTCAGAATCGGATGTAGTATACAGACTTATTCCAAAGGTCATTTTAAGTATAACCAAAGTCAGCAATATACTCAGGAAATATACTCTGTAAGGCTGACCATGCACCAGGAATTAGGATGATCTTTTAGAGTCTAATTCCTCAAAAGGGTGGCCCCAGAAGCTGGCATTGGTATCACCCAGGAACTTGGTGGATACACAGACTATTGGCCCGCCCTGGCCCAGACCTACCCAATTAGAGCCCTCTTTTTGACAGGTCCTCCCAGTGATTTCTGTCCCATAAATGTTTGAGAAGCAGATAAAAGCAGTGGCCATGACTGAATCATAGTTTCATTGTTTACTGTGGGAACCTAGGCATTTATTATGTTTACTTAGATCTTTCTGGTTTATAAAGTGCTTTTATGTGTATTATGTAATTGGGTCCTTAGTACAATCTTGTGAGGTGGGCAGGTATTACCGTGGATGTCATCTAAACATTTGTGCCTTGCTTTTCCTATTGTAAAAATTAAATGAATTCACATGAAAATGTAAGTCCTTGTGATGAGCTTTGTAAGACTGGTACCTGCCAGGCATGGTTGCTCAGGCCTGTAATCCCAGCACTTTGAGAAGCTGAGATGGGTGGATTGCTTAAGCCCAGGAGATCAAGACCCACCTGGGCAACATGGAAAGACTCTGTCTCTATTAAAAAAACAAAATGATAGCCAGGCATGATGGCATGTGCCTGTAGTCCCAGCTACTTGGGAGGCAGAGGTGGGAGGATCACTTGAGCCTGGGAAGTCGAGGCTGCAGTGAACCGTCATCTCACCACAACACTCTAGCCTGGGGGATAGAGCAAGACCCTGTCCCCCCATGAAATTAAAAAAAAGACTAGTTCTGTCTTCTTCATAAAGTCAGCAAAAGTATGATCTAAAAAACTGAGTTAAAGTCAGTTTTCCTTAATAACCTTGCCTTTACCCTTCCAGTAATTTGACACAGCAAGTGTACTATAACATCCTCAAGGATGGCCCAGATGATGAGCATAGCTCTGTTTTCTCCGTCTCCCTCTGGGAAGGATTCTGTGTGGTTTCCAACCTCCTATCCAGATTCTCTGAAACATTGGGTATCTTATAATTTTAAAAGCATGTCAGTCAAACATTTTAGACTTCAGGTAAGATTTGAATGCTAATTAAGATTTGTTAGCATAATTTAAAAGTGAATCCATTTACTGATCTTAAACTTTATAATTCATAGTTTGATTGACAAGTCTGTTTAAATGTCAAAGATAACATGTATCCAGATTTTGCTGAAGTAGACATAGAGAGGAGCATTTTTAAATCCAGTGTTTCAGGAAGGGAAATATATATGCTGTGCATTCAAGTTTAATGAACATACTGACCTGAAAAACTGCTGAAATTATAGTGCATCACCTAAGGTTTAATAGCTTCTGATTTTGTTCTAATTTTTCCAAATATTAGATGGTACTCCAGATACTATTTCAGTGAAAAATCATTTAGTTACCTTGGCTCTCTTACCAATTTTTTAAGAGACCTACATTGATGATAAACCTCCAGAAATTGGAGATTATTATAGGAAACCCAGGTCCACTTAGTGTTCACTGATGCCCTTTCAGTTTAACTTTTCTCATTTTGATGACCATCAGCTTCCTGTTCTAAAATTAACTGGCAAGTCATTCTAGCATCTCCCTTCAGATAGTATTTTGGGTTAATGATTTTTCTAAATTTTTACTTAGCAGCTAGGTTTTACTTAAACATTCCTTCTCATGCAGGTTCCATGATAAAGATACTTCTAAAAACATAAGCATGCTTCTACTTTAGTTATCACTTCGAATTTGATTTTTAAGGTATGTGGGCATTTTGTGTTTCAAATGCAATGCAAAGCTCTCCGTAAAACTGACACAAATAGATCACCTGATATTTTAGCTGTCTTCATGATGGAATCATACTATTCTGGAGCAATATTTATTATACTGTTTCTTTAAACTGGTTCTGCTGTGATTATTATGTAAGTGTGGCTGTGACGAAGGAGAGCCCCATGAAGATGGCTTTATATTCCGTTTGGCTCAGCAACAATGACTCTAATAAACCAGATTGAAATGGGAGTTTTTCCACCTTGATTATCCACATAACTAAAGTAGATAGGTAAACTCAACTAAATAGATAAGAAATAATTTTAAAGATTCATCCTTTTTCTTTTCTTTTCTTTTCTTTTTTTGAGACAGTCTTGCTCTGTCACCCAGGCTCCCAGGCTGGAGTGCAATGGCATGATCTCAGCTTACTGCAGCTTCCGCCTCCTGGGTTCAAGCAATTCTCATGCCTCAGCCTGCCAAGTAGCTGGAACTAATTTTTGTATTTTCAGTACAGATGGGGTTTCACCATGTTGGGCAAGCTGGTCTCGAACTCCTGACCTCATGTGATCCGCCTGCCTTGGCCTCCTAAAGTGCTAGGATTACAAGCATGAACCATAGTGCCCCCTAAAGATGCATCCTTACAGGTGGCTCAAGTGTTCCAGTTCCCCTCATCCCTCTCTTTCTGGAGGGCAAGCAAAGCTTCTTGCCTACAAAGGTTTCTAGAAACACTGGCAATTCTTGACTTCGCTGGGACGTTTTGCTTCATCCTGGGCAGCCACAAAACACCTTCTAGATTCACATTAATAATAAATGAATGCATTAGCCCATTGTCACATAGGGGCAAGTTGCTGGTAATGACACTTACTATGCCATTCATTAGTTGGGTCTAGAATAGTGTCAGATTTAGCAAGGCCAATGGTAAAAGTTTCTGATTTAGCAAATATTTACTAGGTGTCTGGGACAGTATTAGGCATGTTCTCTGTATTAAAATATTACCTTACTTAAGGAGTTACTCAAAGTCACACAACTACCATTAGAAACAATCCCAGAACTAGAAGCAACCTTAGAAACCCAGTCCTTTGTCTTCCCCAATAAAATCAATTTGAGATGCCGTTTGTCAGGCTTAAGACATTTTCCAAGTGCATCATCCTTTTGTGTTATATTTACATAACTGGAGAAAACAGAGGCCTAGGAAAGCGTAGCATTGAGTACTCATTGTTCGATTGACTGGGAAGTAGTATGTAGGCATTGCCATGACGCACCAGAGCATCTTCTCTTTAGGTGTGATAAATGGTTTAGGTTTGACAGTATCATGGGTGTTGATTCTTTCCTGGTTATACGAGAATTATTCACTTTAAATGCTACAAGGAAAAAGTTTTAGGAAAAAACTAAGCCTATTTGAATTTTTTGTTGTTGTTGTAAACATGTCCATGAAATCCTGTATGGTCTGAGCTTCTATGGCTTGTCACATTTCAGAGCTGAGAGGCTAGATGCTTCCACCATCTTACAAATGGCTTAAGAAGTGAATTCTGCATTATCTATTGGGAGTTCACTTAGAGCTTTTGGAAGAACGTCCCAATTGCCTAACCTAAATTGTTCCTTTTGCATTGTTTTGCTGTGTGTGTGTGTGTGTGTGTGTGTGCGTGCGTGTGTGTGTGACTGAGAGGAGAATGACTCACAAACTCCATACAAAGTACAGGACATTAGTTGGAGCCTCTTGGGGATATCAAGATACTGGGATCTTTACCATGGATTTTTCAACAGTGTTCAGTAGACCTTTCTTAAGTCTGACTGTACAGAGAAGATGCTGAACTTAACAGTAAGTGTTGGGAATATGAAGAGCTTAGAATGCAGTGGAAGTGATAGCAAGATAAAACACATTACAAGGGACCAGGATAGGTGCCGTAATTTATGTTCCTAAGGATCCTCTAATCTAGATCTTTGACTGTTTGGGGCCTCTTAGTCCCTAGGTTTGATCATCTGGATATATTATCCTGGTGACCAGGGAGAAGGATGTTGACATCAGAACCCCTCCTTCCTACTCTCAGTGCCAGGCGACCACATATAATGTAGGTGGGAATTCCATCGAATCTGTTTTCTGTGCAACCAGAGGGCAGTTTTTAGTTAGAGATTGCAGGTACCTTAAAAAGTTGGTTTTATTCCAAGGCTCAGGGATCATTTTCTGTTCTGCTCTTTGATTTTTTTTTTTGTTCCCCAAGACGGAGTCTTGCTCTGTTGCCCAGACTGGAGTGCAGTCGTGCAATCTCAGCTCACTGCAACCTCCACCTCCTGGGTTCAAGCAATTCTCCTGCCTCAGCCTCCCGAATAGTAGCTGGGATTACAGGAGAGTGCCACCACGCCCGTCTAATTTTTGCATTTTTAGTAGAGATGGGGTTTCACCATGTTGGCCAGAGGCTGATCTCGAACTGACTGGTCTCAAACTCCTGACCTTGTGATCTGCCCTCCTTGGCCTCCCAAAGTGCTGGGATTTCAGGCATGAGCCACCATGCCTGGCTGCTCTTTAATTTTGAGGTGGTGTAGATGCAGAGTGTGACGCTATTCCTGAATGGGATCTGTACTGTAGGAAGCAGAACAGCTTTCCCCCACTTCACTGAAGTGGCTATCCTGACCTTGGATCAGCAGCCCTGGGTGGGGCCAGTGGGCCCAGCTCACTTGCAGAAGAGTCCTGAGCCTGGCTGCTTGCCATTGTTGTGGATCACCAAGAACTGAACTGGGCTCCTGAAGATGCACCTGGCTGGCTGTTAGACTGGGAATTTTTCAAGGCAATCTGCTTGTCTTTTTCATCTGTCATCCCTAGAAGGTGACCAGGATGCTAAGTTGTTTGTTTAATGAAAGAAAAACAATAGCTGGCATTTTTTTTTTGAGCTCCTAATATATATGCTAGAAACTTTACATTGTGTCTCTCAGGCCTTAAAGCAACCCTTTTGAGGTATGAAGAGTTGTTCTCATTTTATAGGTGAGGATGCTGAATTGAAACCACTTGCCCGGGGTCAAAAAAACTAGTAAGTAGGGAGATAAAGGTAAGAATCAAGGTCTTGTGACAGAGACAGCATTCTTAGCCACTTGGCTACAGTAAATGAATGATTTTCAGGATACAGTCCCTCTGCCCATTGAGGTGAAATGCTCCTCAACTCTGTTAATTTTTTAACCTTTCCTATGACGATTCCTGTGGGTTTCTTCCTAAGCCTCACTTAAGCCTTTGGTCCAAGCTCCTCTTGGACCATTTGTAGAGGGCCCTGGATGCCCACAGGAACCATGCAGACTCGAGCAGAGTTGATTCCATGGACAGATGGCTTTCCACCTGCTTCATGATCCTGGTATCCTAAGGGATACTTGAAGAAGATCAACCTCTGGTTTGTCAAGTAGCTTCCACTTGGATTTCTAAAATGCAACTGTCTTTGCCCTTCACCTACTTGCAACACTTCTGTGGTTCTCCCATGGACTTTAGGATAAAAGGCAAACTCCTCACTGAGGCATTTCTAACTCCTCACTGAGGCATTTCTAGCAGGTCTGGTCTCTCATAGTCTACCCATAATTGTACTTTTTAGAGGTCCTTCCAGTGTCATGCTCTCTTCTTGCCTCTGAGCTGTTGCACAAGCTGTCCCTTGGAACACTCACCCTACATCCTGCTTCTCCTTAACCCGCTTCTGCAGTCCTCAGCCTGGGTAACACCCTCTCCTGCAGGTCCCTGTAGTACCCTGCTCTTTCCCTATGTTAGTATTTATCAAGTTACTGTAATTCTCTGTTTACCTATGCATGTTCTCAGTGTGGATCATCATCAAGTGGTGGCATCATCTTTTTATCTCCGGTGATTAATGCAGTTGCCTAACACATATGAGGCTCTCAATAAACATTTCTGCATGAACAAATGTAGGGTTTATAAGTCATATCAAACTTTTAGAGATGAAAGGCCCCAAGAGTAAAATAGTTCATTAACCTTTTCCTTTGGCTAGATTCCCTTTAGTCAGTTACCAAATTCTTTCCAAGTATCCTTTCTCGTACCTTTGGCATCTGTTTCTTCTCCCCAGCTGCACAGCCAGCATCCTAGCCTAGGCCTCTTGTAGACCCTCACCTGAACAATGCTGCTTAATGAGTCCTTAGCTGCAGTTTGGATTACCTGCCCAAATTAGGCATGCTTTCGTCACCTCCTCCCATCAGCCATGTCTCTTGTGTAGTAAATCTAGGCCCTAAACTGCAACTTCACATAGCCTACTTACTGAGTTCTGACAGCATGCCACTGGACTGGTCCCACAGGGAACAGGACCAGGCCCTTATTGGTCCGTGGCACTCATCTCCCACCACCCCCAGCCTAAGCCTGTGTTCCAGCATGATGGGCAGAACTCAGGCCTTTTCCCGTGCTGTTCTTATTCCTATGTCTGTGCATTTGCTTTTGTTGGTCTCTTTATGTGAAATGTTTTTTCTGTCCTAAACACGTGGTGACCTTTTGAGCCTAGATGACTCCAAAGACTAGGACTCTCCATCTGTGCTGCAGAACAGGGCGGCCTTGGCATGTCTGGTCTTTTGTGGACTTTCCAGGGATCTGGGTGGCTTCCAAGGCCCTGGATGGCCCAAATTCTCTTCCCTCAACTGGTCTAGGTGCCCCAGGGCCTCGCCTAAGTTTGAGTTCTGAGCTGGTGGACTGGATGCCAACCCGGTGATGATTCTTGCCCCTCTCCTTAGGGCGGTTTTAGGTCTAGCAGGGGTCAGGAAACAAAATGCCACCTTGAGAAGGGCGTCTTTTCCCACAAATGAACTTAGAACCATATTCCCTGGGGAGCCCTTGAAATCAGCGTGAGAACTGACTGAGGGAGTGAGTCCTGGCTTTGAGTCCCATAATTGTTATAATACAGAAATTACTCATGACTTTCCATAATCAAGTTTTAGTTATAATAGCGTACTTAAGCTGGGCTCTGGGGTGAGCTGTGCCTACTAGCAATCTCTGCCTACTTCTTTGCTTTCCAGGATCGGGCTCCTGTGAATGGAGGCAAGAAGCTAAAGCCTTAGGGAAGAAAAAGAGATCCTATGCCAAAGCCACCAGGGAATGCAGGGGGACCCTCAGGTCAGCAGCAAACTGGCATTTGGCCTTTTGGGCAAATTAAAATTTCCAATGTGCAACTG
>NW_012102632.1:1458324-1486780 GCF_000951045.1 Mandrillus leucophaeus | reverse complement strand
GAATGATTTTCAGGATACAGTCCCTCTGCCCATTGAGGTGAAATGCTCCTCAACTCTGTTAATTTTTTAACCTTTCCTATGACGATTCCTGTGGGTTTCTTCCTAAGCCTCACTTAAGCCTTTGGTCCAAGCTCCTCTTGGACCATTTGTAGAGGGCCCTGGATGCCCACAGGAACCATGCAGACTCGAGCAGAGTTGATTCCATGGACAGATGGCTTTCCACCTGCTTCATGATCCTGGTATCCTAAGGGATACTTGAAGAAGATCAACCTCTGGTTTGTCAAGTAGCTTCCACTTGGATTTCTAAAATGCAACTGTCTTTGCCCTTCACCTACTTGCAACACTTCTGTGGTTCTCCCATGGACTTTAGGATAAAAGGCAAACTCCTCACTGAGGCATTTCTAACTCCTCACTGAGGCATTTCTAGCAGGTCTGGTCTCTCATAGTCTACCCATAATTGTACTTTTTAGAGGTCCTTCCAGTGTCATGCTCTCTTCTTGCCTCTGAGCTGTTGCACAAGCTGTCCCTTGGAACACTCACCCTACATCCTGCTTCTCCTTAACCCGCTTCTGCAGTCCTCAGCCTGGGTAACACCCTCTCCTGCAGGTCCCTGTAGTACCCTGCTCTTTCCCTATGTTAGTATTTATCAAGTTACTGTAATTCTCTGTTTACCTATGCATGTTCTCAGTGTGGATCATCATCAAGTGGTGGCATCATCTTTTTATCTCCGGTGATTAATGCAGTTGCCTAACACATATGAGGCTCTCAATAAACATTTCTGCATGAACAAATGTAGGGTTTATAAGTCATATCAAACTTTTAGAGATGAAAGGCCCCAAGAGTAAAATAGTTCATTAACCTTTTCCTTTGGCTAGATTCCCTTTAGTCAGTTACCAAATTCTTTCCAAGTATCCTTTCTCGTACCTTTGGCATCTGTTTCTTCTCCCCAGCTGCACAGCCAGCATCCTAGCCTAGGCCTCTTGTAGACCCTCACCTGAACAATGCTGCTTAATGAGTCCTTAGCTGCAGTTTGGATTACCTGCCCAAATTAGGCATGCTTTCGTCACCTCCTCCCATCAGCCATGTCTCTTGTGTAGTAAATCTAGGCCCTAAACTGCAACTTCACATAGCCTACTTACTGAGTTCTGACAGCATGCCACTGGACTGGTCCCACAGGGAACAGGACCAGGCCCTTATTGGTCCGTGGCACTCATCTCCCACCACCCCCAGCCTAAGCCTGTGTTCCAGCATGATGGGCAGAACTCAGGCCTTTTCCCGTGCTGTTCTTATTCCTATGTCTGTGCATTTGCTTTTGTTGGTCTCTTTATGTGAAATGTTTTTTCTGTCCTAAACACGTGGTGACCTTTTGAGCCTAGATGACTCCAAAGACTAGGACTCTCCATCTGTGCTGCAGAACAGGGCGGCCTTGGCATGTCTGGTCTTTTGTGGACTTTCCAGGGATCTGGGTGGCTTCCAAGGCCCTGGATGGCCCAAATTCTCTTCCCTCAACTGGTCTAGGTGCCCCAGGGCCTCGCCTAAGTTTGAGTTCTGAGCTGGTGGACTGGATGCCAACCCGGTGATGATTCTTGCCCCTCTCCTTAGGGCGGTTTTAGGTCTAGCAGGGGTCAGGAAACAAAATGCCACCTTGAGAAGGGCGTCTTTTCCCACAAATGAACTTAGAACCATATTCCCTGGGGAGCCCTTGAAATCAGCGTGAGAACTGACTGAGGGAGTGAGTCCTGGCTTTGAGTCCCATAATTGTTATAATACAGAAATTACTCATGACTTTCCATAATCAAGTTTTAGTTATAATAGCGTACTTAAGCTGGGCTCTGGGGTGAGCTGTGCCTACTAGCAATCTCTGCCTACTTCTTTGCTTTCCAGGATCGGGCTCCTGTGAATGGAGGAAAGAAGCTAAAGCCTTAGGGAAGAAAAAGAGATCCTATGCCAAAGCCACCAGGGAATGCAGGGGGACCCTCAGGTCAGCAGCAAACTGGCATTTGGCCTTTTGGGCAAATTAAAATTTCCAATGTGCAACTGCCCATTTGAATCATTTTCTTACTTTATTTATTTTTTTTTTTGCATTTTATCATTGATACTGTCTGGAAATAAAAGATTATGGTTATCTTAGCTAAATTAAAGGGATTGTTGAAAACAAAGGTATTATATCTATTTAATTATTTAACTTCTTCCTTCCACATCCTACCTGCTCCTAGCTCAGCGTTTCCAACCACTAGCACTGAAATTCTGATTTCAGTGAAGTAATAAGCAGATAGAGTTACCACAGTCAATGACCTCTGATGATTTCCATAAAAAGTGAAATGAGTTGCTCATGTCCCCTTTCTGGTGGTGCAAATTGATGAGGATCATAAGCACATTGGATGGGGGTGGGGGCACTGGGACACAGCTGGAAGCCTTGCACTTGCCACAAGCTGAGTGGCTGTGGTATGGGGTCCTGGTGTGATGGTCACCAAATGATCTAGCCTCTCTCAGACTGTGATTTCCAGCTTTGAAAGGAATTCTGTGAGGACTCAGTGAAAGGAATAATGACTTTAGCAATCCAGCTTTAAGCACCTGCAAAAGCTTGCCATGGGGCTGGGAGATACAATCTAGGCTCCTGTTCTCCCAGCACAAGGAGGAATCACAGTTCAGTATGAAAGGGCAATTGTGAGAGGTGAATAATCTGTGCTTTCTGTCTTTGGACCTCTCTGCCCTCTCCCCAAACAATCCCCAAATATTTCTTATCCTAGGATGCCTGCATCCTAATCCCTGAGATTAGTTCTTAGCAGCTGAAGGCAGGCTCACCAACCTTCTCAGAATAGTCCTGCCTTTAATTTCCCCAAGGGAATCCCATTCTCAGCTCAATGCCTTGCTTCCCATCTCGCTGGTTCACTGCCAGCCTGGATATACTTGAGCCATTCAGCTTGCAGTTCCTGGCAACCTGCTCTGGGCCAGGCATCAGTGATATAAACGTAGACCTACTCTCCATGCTCAAAGAGGGATTAATGGAATTACTGCTCATAGAACATAACTTGTTCTTCAGTAGCAATCACTGAAACCTTCAAATCCTGCAAGGCTCAGAGGACTAAATCTGAGGTAGTGCTTATTGGGGCAAAACATACTGGGACAGAAATCTGGAGTCGGCACCCTTTGAATCACTCAACTGGCCTCTCTATGCCCTTTATTCTCATGATCCCGTCTGTGAGCACCAAATTCAAGCCTTGCCCAAGAGGGAAGATGTCATACTTGGCTCCCAGACAATCCATCCAACTCATAACTGAAACTGACAAAAAATTATTGAGCTTGTACTTGGTGGCATGTTCCCTGGGAGGGAAGTTCTCTGTCCCTTTAGCATTGTGATGGGATCATTCTGGGAAGAGGGTCGTGGTTTACACAGGGTGTGACTTCTGTCTGTATAAATGGGCCTTACTTTTGAACATTGGTAACAACATGCTCTGGCTTAGTTATTATTTTTGGTACTAAAGATTGGGGAAGTATGTGAATTCTTTTGTAGACGTTAAGCCTTGAGGCCTGTATGGAACTGAGATGTGGGAAGAAGTAGAATTTGTGAGTTGCAACAATTTGGTGCTGAAAGTTAGAGCAGTGCTTAGTGCTTAGAGGTTTCTACTTCTGGTACAATTTGGAAGCCTTTGGGTATTACATAATGTCCTGGGGAATAGGGAGTTGGCCTTAATTGTCACCTAGTTCAGTGGTTCCAAGATACTGGCTGAGGACCAGAGCCTATGTGTGTCAAAGATTTCATCAATCTGAGCAAAATGGAAAACAGAGGACTGTGAAATGTAAATTTACTAATAGTACTATCATGGACTTTTCTTTATTCAGAGATTATATCATTTCTTGGTCTTTGTTGTTAAAAGCTTATTTCATGAACGTAATGGTGTTAGTTTTAATTTTAAAAACTATTCTTGCATTGCAAAATTATTTATCAACCTTATTTTGGTGCTTCCAACATTTAGAAAAAAATCACTATGTTCAGAAATCTTAAAGTCTGAGAACTACTGACCATGACTACCTATGAATGAATTTTTTGGGTTTTTCTTTAAGAGACATGATTTTGTTCTGTCCCCTGGGCTGAATGCAGAGGTATAATGACAGCTCATGGTAACCTCAAACTCCTGGGCTTAAGCAATCCTCCCACCTCAGTCTCCCAAGTAGCTGGGACTACAGGCATGTACCACCATGCCTGACCAATTTTTATTTTATTTTATTTTTGTAGGGACAGGGTCTTGCTTTGTTGCCCAGAACGAGGCTGGTCTTATCCTGGATAAGGATAAACTTATCGAGGAGTTTATCCTGGCTTCAAGCGATCCTCCTTCCTCCACCTCCCAAACTGCTAGGATTACAGGTGTGAACCACTGTGCCTGGCCCCATGAAATATTTTGAGTCCTAGGGTTTTTTCCCCGCCCAATATTCGTTTGAGTTAGTACAGTCATTTTTTTAAAAGCATATGTGAAAATATTTCCAAAGGTGAATCCAAGTAAATAAGCATTTCTTAAGAGTGGGGACATCCCTTGTTACAACAAAACCACTACTAAATTTTGTTAGTAAATTCATCTTCAATTTAGCCAGCTTAAGGAAATATGACTGTATACTCTAGATATTCCGGGTCACTGGTTCTCAGACTTGACTGTCCATCAACATCACCTGGAGAGCTTATTAAACACAAGTTGTAGGACCCCACCCCCAGTTTCTGAATCAGTAGATCTGGGATGGGAGAGGGCCTGAAAATTTGCACTTCAGACAAGTTCCAAGTGATGCTGAGGCTGCTGGATGGGACCACACTTTAAGAACCAGTGGAGTAGGTCACTGATTATTAGTCTTGGCTGCCCAGTGGATTCACTTGAGGAATTAAAAAAAAATACTGATGCCTGGATCCTATCCCCAGATATTCGAACACCAGGATTCTTAAAAGGGCCCCAAGTGATTATAGTCAGTAGCAAAGTTTGAGAACTACTGGACCATAGTGATTTCAGCTCAAAAGTTTCTCATGTTAGTGTAGTATGGGGGAGAAAAGGGAGGGAGACTTGGTCCACACAATCACCCAAGTACCCAGGCTGGTGGAGTTGATGCCATCTGGAATTCATGATCTTTGTGCCTGCAGCAAGGAAAAAGATAGCCTGTTGGTTCTTCAATGATTCTACTCAAAAGGGACTCAGAAGTGTTCTGTGTCACAGCTAATTGGTCAGAAACAGTCATGTGCCCTAGCTGCAAGGTAACTGGGAATTTAAAGAAGCACATGGCATTTGGGATCAGTAAATTTCTCTGCCTCAGTGACACTTCCCTGATACAGTGTAATCTTCTATGGGTCTTGTCTTAGGCTACTTTATGTTGCTATAAAGGAATACCTGAGGCTGGGTAATTTATAAAGAAAAGAGGTTTATTTGGCTTATGGCTCTGCAGGATGTACAAGAAGCCTGGCACCAGCATCTGCTTCTGGTGAGAGCCTCAGGCTGCTTCTACTCATGGAAGAAGATGCAGGAGAGCCAGTGTGTGCAGAGATCACATGGTGAGAGGGGAAGTAAGAGAACAGGGGAAGATGCCAGGTTCTTTTTAACAACCAGCTCTTCGGGGAACTAATGGAGTGAGAACTCACTCACTCCCCTCTTCCAGGGAGGGCATTAATCTATTCATGGGGGAATTCACCCCCCAACCCAAACATCTCCCATTAGGCCCCACCTTCAACATTGGGAATCAAGATTGAACATAAGATTTGCAGGGATAGACATCCAAACTATAGCAGGCCTGATGCAGATGCCCTTCTAAAAGATAGCTTCTCAACTGATGCTTTTACAGTGACCTTTTTCTGTCATAAAATTGCCTACCCATTGTAGACAATTTTTAAAAATTAAAAAAAAACCTAAAAAAAAAAAAGAAATCTCTATAACATGCTACTACTGGGAGATCACCATGCTTAATTTCAGGCATATGTCCTTCCAGTAATTTTTTTCTGTACATATTCTTTAACATGGTTAATTGCTTAGAAATTTTTTTGTAACTTTTTTTTTTTTTTTTTGAGATGGAGTTTCCCTCTTGTCACCCAGGCTGGAGTGTAGTGGCACAGTCTCAGCTCACTACAACCTCTGCCTCCTGAGTTCAAGTGATTCTCCTACCTCAGCCTCCTGAGTAGCTGGAATTACTGAAATTAGCTGAAATTAGCCCACCACCATGCCTGGCTAATTTTTGTAGTTTTATAGAGATGGGGTTTTGCCATGTTGGGCAGGCTGGTCTCGAACCCCTGACCTCAAGTAATCTGCCCACCTCGGCCTCCCAAAGTGCTGGGATTACAGGTGTGAGTCACCGCGCCCGGCTGTAACCTGCTTTTTTTTTTTTTTTTTTTTTTTGCTTAGTATTTTACCATTTTGTTAAAATCAAGTGAATTAAAGTGTTATAAAATACTATTTTAATTCTACTGCATGGGTATACTACAGTATAATTGGTCATTTCCTCCTCGTTAGAAATTTTGGTTGTTGTTTTGTCAATAGCTTACTATTATAAGTAGTATTTGCATGGACATCTTTATGAACAAATTCCCCCCATATTTCTGATCATTTACTTGGATACATGAACAGACTTATTTTGAGTTATCTGTTATTGTACAGCAACCATTTCTGTACTTAGTAATGCATATTTAGTAAGTATTAATACTATGCAAGGCATTGATAGAGAAATGATTGAGCTTGGTCCTTGCCTTCTCTAGTATCTCAGAGTCTAGCTGGGGAATAAGATAGAAACACAACTAGCCCTAATCCCAAGGAGAAAGAGACCTAATGTTATTTCTTCAAGTGATTTTCCCAAAACCATCCTGTCTATGGTACACAAACTCCTAGAACAATGAGTCAGTGCTCTCTGGCAGTCAATGGTTGAGAGCTGTAGCTGGGGCTCACCTCTACCTCCCTGCATGACCTTGAACAAGCTTCCCTTTCTAGGCCTCAGTTTCCTCATCTTTAAATGAGGGCATTAGACTAGGTCATCTGTAGTGGGGCCATTCTGTGCCCATTGAATAGTTGAAGGGTATGAGTCAGCATGACTGTGTACTTTCCTTTTTTAGGTGTCTAATTATGTCTAGCAATCTGGGACAGGCTCTTTAGGGACTTGGTGGAAGGCATTGGGATGGCTCAGGGTCCATTTCTGCCATGGGACTCTAGGATGACATCTTTGTACAAACCAAATTAGTAATGAAAGAGCAGGGTCTGGGCTTATAGGCAAGGAGGAGCTGAGAAAGAGCTCTTAACAGAAGGAGTTTAAAATGAGGGGCAGTTTTTTGGCATTGGAAGTAAATATTAATGCTAACAATAATCAACAGCTATGCTTGAGGTACCTCCAAACCCATTACATACATTATTTCATTTGGTAAGTGTTTTTAACCCCATCTTAAAAATGGCGACCTTGAAGCTCAAAGAAGAGACATGAACTGCTTTGTGGGTATTGCCGCGGGGAAAGTCAGCTTATCGCCAAAACTGCAAAGAAAAGCAAAAAAAGTGAACTCTTTTTTTAAAACAATTTTAGTTACTTTCTTTCTCCTTTTTCCTTTTTAAATTTATTTAAAATATTTTCCTTTACTTTTTTTTTTTACTCTTTTTATTGTTTTCTTTTTATACTATATTTTACCTGGTACTATCCCTACTGAAAAAAAAAATTGTTATTTTTAGAGTCTAAAGGCTGAGGTCAAAGTCTAATGAGGGTATTTTATGGGATTTCTTTAGAAGGATAATTGTAATAATAAGCACTTTAATCTTAGATGCTATGTTTATAAAGGAATAGCCCTCCCTCCCTATCTTTCCCAAGAGTGCATTTTTCCCTCTGCCACAAACTTGCATCTTTTTCCACTTACAGTTTTTTATGTTTTCATAGGGATGCTTTAAGATGCACCAGAGAAGGCCTTACCTCACATAACAGTTGATAAAAGCTGGTAGTTTGGAGCCTCAAGTGCAAGTGCATTTTGCCTGTGGAAAACATACTAGAACTGCTGCTTAAAATCCTCAGGCAACCCCCACATCTTCATTCACCAAAATCTGGCTCGGCTGAAGCACAGAAGCTCTTCTCTGTGTTGACAGCAAAAGAGTGGAAATGGAAATGGCCAGTTTGCAGAGAGGAACAGTGACTCTAGCCAGGCCCCTGAATTGGGATATGGGAGAATTTGTCTTCAGCATCATCATCCTTGTTAATTTCATATCCTTTGCCCCAGGCTTTCCTAATAATAACTGACACCTACATGATACTTTCTTTGTTCCAGGCGCATTTCCAAGCACTTAGAATTGTTCCTTGGTATCTGTGGGGAATTGATACCAGGAGACCCCCTTGAATACTAACGTCCCCGGATGCTCAACTCCCTGATGTAAAATGGTGTTGTATTTGCATATAATCTGTGCACATCCTCCTGTATACTTTATTGTTATCATTTTGAGATGGGGTCTTATTCCATCACCCAAGCTGGAGTGTAGTGGCATGATCATGGCTCAATGTAGTCTTGACCTTTAGGGACTCAGGTGATCCTCCCACTTCAGCCTCCTGAGTAGCTGGAACTACAGGTGCGGGCTACCACATGGGGCTAAGTTTTATATATTGCAGATTAATTTTGCAGATTGATAATTTACCACCAGCGTGTGAATGAATCATACATATAGTCTTCATCTTCACAGATTAACTTCTATTTTTTTGTAGAGATGGGTTTCACCATGTTGCCCAGGCTGGTCTTGAGTTTGTGGGCTCGAGCTATCTGCCTGCCTTGCACTCCAGAAGTGCTGGGATTATAGGTGTGAGCCGTTGCACCCAGCCCTGTATACTTTAAATTATATTTAGATTACTTATAATACCTACTACAATATAAATGTTATGTAAATGATTGTTATACAGTGTTGTTTAGGGAATAATGACAGTATAAAAAAGTCTCTACTTGGTCAGTTCAGACATCAGACATCATTTTTCCTTTTCTTTTGTTTTTCTTTTTTTGTTTTCTTGAGACAGAGTCTCGCTCTGTTGCCCAGGCTAGAGTGCAGTGGTGGATCTTGGCTCACTGCAACCTTTACCTCCTGGGTTCAAGGGATTCTCCTGCTTCAGCCTCCTGAGTAGCTAGGACTACAGGCGTACGCCATCATGCCCAGCTAATTTTTGTATTTTTAATGGAGACGGGGTTTCACCATATTGCCCAGGCTGGTCTGGAACTCCTGACCTCAAGCGATCCACCTGCCTTAGCCTCCAGTAGTGCTGGGATCACAGGTATGAGCCACCACACCCAGACATCATTTTTTCTTTCAAATATTTTCTATCGACAGTTGGTTGAACCCACAGATGTGGAGCCCACAGATACAGAGGGCTGACTGTATACATTAACTCATTTAATCCTCATGATAACCCTAGGATTATCATCTTCATTTCATAATAAGGAAACTGAGGTCCAAAGAGGTCAAGTAGCTTTTCTAAGATCACAGCTGGTAAATGATAGAAATGGGATTTGAACTGGGCCTTATGATTCCAGAGTCCATGCTCTTATGGATGTTGCTACTCAGAGTCTTTCAGTGGAATCCCTATCTGGCCTAACCCTCGAGTGATCTGTGCTCCTGAGTTAACTATATCCTTCAACTTCCAATCAAAAACCCTGAGTCCCTTGTAGTAGCAGATTGCTAATTTACTACCAACATGTGAGTGACTCACATAGTCTTCATCTTCACACATGGGCTTCTAATTTTAAGAGGATAGTAGGAATGCAATAGATTGGTAGAATTTTAGATAATGAGACAATATGAAGTGAGAGACCTTTAGGAGTAGATTAACCCCATTGTTGAGTCCGCCTCGCCTCGTAAGCCACTTCTGCTAAACTGGTCTTGCTTTTGATGATATCTTTACTTTTACCTCCCAGTTTTTTCACAGGGCCTTTTTTGTTTGCAAGAATGGACCAGGTGCAGTGTCTCACACCTGTAATCCCAGCACTCTGGGAGGCCGAGGCAGGTGGATCACTTGAGGTCAGGAGTTTGAGACCAGCCTGGCCAACGTGGTGAAACCCTGTCTCTACTAAAAAATACAAAAAATTATCCGGGTGTGGTGGCAGGCACCTGTAATCTCAGGTACTTGGGAGACTGAGGCAGGAGAATCACTTGAACCCCGGAGGCAGAGGTTGCAGTGAGCCAAGATCGTGCTACTACACTCCAGCCTGGGCAACAAGAACAAAACTCCACATCAAAAAAAAACAAAAAACAAAAAACAAAACAAGACTGTAGGGAAGCAAAAAATGTGAGGGAGGTTTTGCACATGGAGGGTTAATAAATTTAAGATGGCAGGAGTTCACAAAAGCTCATAGAACATACTGTCTTTTTATTGCGCTCTTGCTATGTACTACACACTTTACATACATTCTCATTTCATACAACACCTTTATGAAATATGCACATTTAAGGATCAGAGTCTAACAGACTTTAGGCAAGTTGCCCAAGGTCATATAGCAGATGAGTAGCAGAACCAGAATTTGGACCCAGGACTCTTGACTCCAGCATTTGCAATCTCAAATCGTGTTTCATTGTCCTTTTTATGGCTTGTGGATGACTGTTGTTGTGAGGATGATCAACAGTGCAGGGTCAGAAATGCAGTTTTGACTCCTATTGTTGGCAGGCAAATTACTGCTTGCTTCTGCTAATTTGCTTCCTGTCCTGCTTAGGCTGCAGCCGGGGCAGAGTTTCGTTGGCTCCCTGGGCAGCTGTCCTGCCAGCATTACCTCATTCCATCTTGAACCCTCTCGCAGCCCAGCAGGGAAGGGCTGAGAAGCGTGTGGCCCAGGCCAGAAGGCCAGGAACGAACTGCCTCAGCAGGGACTCCAGCCTTGATTATCTGAAAAAACGTGGTTTGCTCAGAGAAGCTTTTACCCAAGAGGAAGGAAAACTACGGCAATCGAGTTTCAGCTGACCTTAAAACCCCTGTGATCTTAGTCCTCGTCATTTAGTGAATTCTGTGTATTACTCAGCTTCTCCATTGTGTAGCTGGAGGAAATATTCATGCTGTGTCATCTTTGGTAGTCAGTGGGCAGTTTTCTCCCTGCCAAGTTTACTTTTTCTGTATTTTGAAGTTCAAGATCAGGTTGGGTGTTTGAGTGATATACATCTGGGAGCCAGAGGAGGTTTTGTATTCAATGGTGACCAGCATGTGTTCCCAGCCTAAGCATGAATGAAAACAGTTCAGAACATTTTTTTCTTCTCCAACTCCTTTCAAGGGGCACGTGCCCATAAGGCCAACCCTGAATGATTTGGGCAAGTAAGTATGGACAGCCAAAGATCAGAGGAGAGAGGAATTGGATGAGGCTAATGTCAAGGTCTTATCGGGAAGGCTAAAGAAATCTGAGTTGGTCCTGGGAAGAATGAGCAAGATGGAATGGGCTTGGGCTTTCTGTCTTACTCGGGGTTGCAGGCAGAAGCCACAAGAGTGTCCTGACAATGAGGGAGGTGGGGACCATCTGCCTGGAGAATTGGCTCATTAGGGAGCGCACAGACCAGACAAAGTTGGGAGGGATGTGTGGCCTGATTTTTATTCAAAGAAGCTGCATTTTATGACAGACTTGATGATGGTGGACTGAAAGTTTAAAAGGAAGATTATGATGAAAGCAGACATCCAGACCAAATACTTTAAAGGAGCTGGATGGGACAGACAGGAAGCAGGGAGCCCAGAGAGGTGACAATTTCATTCATAACAGGTCCCAGGGGTTGAGGCCCTGACTGGGGAAGTTAAGCAGGATAGAAGGAGACAAACGCCAGCCACACAGAAGGAAGATCCTATGAAGCCAGACTGTGGTGGAGGCAGGGGGAAGGGAGGGGTTGGACACCTCCGAGGTGCTGCCGCGGAATCACTAACAGAAAAGGGGCTTTGATTTAAAGGTGAATGGTAAACTTTTCCTTTTTCTAAGTAAACTTTTAATTCAAGCGTAACATATATACATGAGAAGTACACAAATCATGGGTATAAACGTCGATGAATCTTCACATAGTGGACACACTTGTGAAACCAGCACCTAGATCAGGAAACATCACAACCATCACTGCAGACCCCTCCCCTGTGTCCCCTTCCTTTTCCTCACACCTCCTACCAAGGGTACCGCCACCCTGACTTCTAAATACCTTAGGATTACTCTTGTTTTTCATTCAATATGTTGTGAAATTTATCCATGTTGTTGCATATACTTGCAGTTTGTCCGTTCCCAATATTGCACAATATTTCACTACGTAAATGTAATGCAACTCTTTTATCTCATCTGTTGTTGGGAGACATTTGAGTTGTTCCCAGGTCAGCAGTGTTAGGAACAGGGCTTCTGTGAGTACAGTTGTGAACGTGTGCTCCTAGCCTACATGAACGTATGTCTCTTGGTTGTGTACCAAGGAGTAGGCTTGCTGGGTTGTAGGGCATGCACACATTTGGTTTGCATAGACATTATCAAACACACCCATGGGATTTTGTTTTGTTTTGTTTTGTTTTTGAGACAGTCTCACTCTGTTGCCCAGGCTGGAGCGCAGTGGCCCCATCTTGGCTCACTGCAACCTCTGCCTCCTGGGTTCAAGTAATTCTTATGCGTCAGCCTCCCAAAAAGCTGGGATTACAGGTGTGTGACGCCACACCCGGCTATTTTTTTGTATTTTTAGTAGAGATGGGGGTTTTGCCATATTGGCCAGGCTGGTCTCAATTCTGGCCTCACATGATCTGCCTGCCTCAGCCTCCCAAAGTGCTGGGATTACAGGCGTGAACCACCACGCCTGGCCTACATGTGGGATTTGATAATTGAATTTTAAGTAGCAGGTATGGAACAAGTTGGTGGATGGGGTTAGGGCTGCAGCTCTTGATAGGTGAAAAACGAGTTCAAATTTTGTATCATGAAAGAAAGTTGAAGGAGCATCTTACTTGCTTTTGAGGCACAGCTCAAAGTCACTTTAGTCCTTGAGCAGTGTACTGGAGCTGTGAGAGAGGGGACCACACTCCATCCCAGCAAAGAACTACCAACAGTCATGTTAGGTTTCCTAGATTCTCAGCTAGGAGGATCCCTAGGCCAAGTTTCTTTGTCTCTTCCCCTTAATGGAATATGTGGAAAGTATATATATTTTTTAGTTTTGTTTTTTTTGAAGTGTTGGACTTTCCCCTGGGTTTATGACATGTGCTCCATTGTACTAATCCATTTCTCACAGTTCCATCTTTCATAGCAATTCACATAATTGCTGCAATTTTAACATTCTGGAAAGTATGTAGTGGGGGAGGGGCACAAGAAGATCTGGCAGTTTCTGTTACAGCTAGCTAATGGCTAATGGGGGTGCCCCATAGATCTTTGTGGCAAAACAAAGAGCTAGACAGTGCAAAACAAGCCCTGGAAAGAACAGGGTCCAGCAGGAGAGGTCTTCTTTCTCCAGGGAAGCTTTTGCCTGCAGACCAAAAAAGGAGTTTTCAGACTCCTTTGCATCTTAAAAAAAAAAATTCTGTCTTCTGTACAACTAAATACTTATGTAGCCCAGATGTTAGCTGGAGGCCTCCCTACCCCACAAGAACTTTGCAAAATTAGCTCAAACCTCTACCAATTCTATGGTCCACAAAAGTTGAAATTCTTCCCCAAGATTTCTCCTAATTTTCAGGGAACTTATGCTCAGGGCCATGTGGTCCTTTAAAGTTTTGTTACCCAATGTAGGTCCAGAGACCAGCAGTGCTGCTGTCACCTGGCAGCTTGTTAAAAATGTAGACTCTCAGTTTCAACCCGGGAGTCTGGATATACTGTTATGGTTTGAATGTGTTCCTTAAAGTTTATGTGTTGGAAACTTATCCCTAAAGCAACAATGTGGAGAGGTAGACCTTTAGGAGACAGTTAGGTCGTTAGGGTTCTGTCCTCGTGAATAGATTGATGCTGTTATAGCAAGAGTTGTAAAGAATACATTATAAACAATGAGTTTGGCCCCCCATCCTCCACCTCTCTTTCCCCATGTAATACCTTCTGCCATGTTATGACAAAGTAAGAAGGCCCTCACCAAATGCCAGCCCCTTGATCTAGGACTTCTCAGCCTTCATAATCATGAGCCAATAAATTTCTGTTTATTATAAATTACCCAATCTGTGATTTTCTGTTTCAGCACAAAACAGACAAAGACACTTACTGAATCAGAACCTGCATTTTCCCAAGGCCCCCAGGTGATTTGTGTGCATGGCATAATTTCAGAAACACAGCTATAGGGGAAGAGAAGAGGCTCCAGCATCTAACAGATCTGGGTTCAAATCCTAGCTCTGGCATTTAGTAGCTGGTGACCTAGAGCACATCAGTTGCCCTCACTGAGGCTTGGTTTCCTCCTCTGTAAAATGATTATTGCACTCTCGATGCCACAGCGTATGGAAGCCGATAGATTGCCAGGTGAGGTAATACACAAAGCCAGCATTTGCAGATTCTCTACAAATATCCTTTGTCCTTCCTGGACTCACCCAGCCTCAGAAACAATGGAATGCATGCATCCTCTCACATTACAAGGCTTCTAGGGATCCCAGGGATGCCTTCTTGCCTGACTTCAGCAGGGCGGCATGCATTACATTTTTCTGGAGATAATGACAGTGGGCATGCATAACTGTTCATACTCTCCGGCTTCGCCCATTAATCTCAACACTCACTGTTGTGGTACAGGCCTGGGTATATAAGACTAAGAGAGGGGCAGGGCTTTTCATTCCTTAATCTATGGATGGATGAATTCCATTGCTAGCATCATATAATATGGATGCAGGTAACCATGCTTCTATTTCCACTGTGTTTAAAATGTCACAATATTATAGCATAGCATAGTTAGGGTTTGAGTCCTCCCATGGTAATGGTACCTAAGGAAGGAGGTGAGGCCTTGGAGAATGACTTTAGTCTCTTGGTTCAAGGCAACAGAAACCTGGCTTAAATTAGCTCATACAAAAGTGGGTTGGTTCATGGTCTCCTAGAAGGAAATGAGCCAAAAACCAAGGGCTTGGCGGGGCTTCGGGAAAAAATTAAATCTTGGAACCTTGAATACTTAGGGACTTGCTCTCTATTTTTCTTCCCTGTTTCTTTTTGTGTGTTAACTTCATTCTCACTGACCACCAGACTTTGCCCAAATAGTAAGAAATGTGACCACCATTTATGGTCCATATGATGTGAAACGGATATTCTATATCCATGTATGAATAAATGATTGTTATCTATATCTAGGTCTAGGTCTGTATTTATATCTATGACAATATAAAATAGTTCTTCACACTAAAGAGTGAAATAAGTCCAACATATCAGAAGTGCCCTTCCTGTAAATAAAAGCAATCTGCGTTTCACTCTCTCATTTGGGATTTGTTTCCAAGTTACCCACAGCTCAGATCCTCTCTACATGCCATCAGAAGGTAACCAACCCCCAGTGAAAAAGTAAAGAATAGTCTATAAATTTGGTGGTTACAATATCTTAAAATGAAGAGGGGCAGTAGTGCAGAAAGAAGAATTGCCAGTGCAGTCTAGAGAAAGGAGACTGGGGGAGTGGGCAATAAGAATCTTGGGAATTTGGAAGTGGCAGAACCAAATGCTACAATCTCTGCATTGCCAATCAGTAGGAGCTAGAAGGATAGTTTGATCCTGACACCTCCAGTGGGAATTAATACTTAGGGAAAAGAAGTATGTCAGAAACTAAGGATGCAAGTGGGCCTTGGGAAAGCATTCCAATATTTGTACCTTTACAAAAATCATATACTAAATTAAGATAATAACATTTAGCATACTTCATATTAGTAACAATAAATATTATGTAAGGAATTCCCATTTATCGTTCCTTATTTGATACGAGCTTTTTAGAAACTTCCTCCTCCATTTTAACTAGATGGTTGTAAATTCATTTTGTATTGCTACTAAAGATATGCATAAGACACCAGCATCTGCACAGTCTCTGCATCCTGTTTAAAACCTCTCTATTTTTAAGATATAGGATTGTCAGGTTCTGCTGCCAGTTCTCACTGGGTTCCAAAGATCTTTTCCAGGTCTTCCCTCCCAGCAGGGGTGTTCTGAAGTGCTCTACTGCAGGACTTCTCAAACTGTACTGTGCATGTGAATCCCCCTGGGCATCTGGTTAAAATGCAGACTCCTACTCCACAGGCCTGCAGTGGGGCTGAAGGTTTGCATTTCTAATGAGCTCTCAGGTGATGCAGAGGCAGCTGGCACAGAGACCCCAACTTTGAGCAGCTCAGCAAGGCTCTCTGTGACCTTTTCCTTCACTGCAGTTGGCTTTATGCCCCCCAGTCCTTCAGCAGGAGGCTTCACTTCTTTGCCATCTGCTTGGCTTTTTTTCTAGCCCCCACATTCTCATCTTCTAATTATCCCCAACAGGGGTGCTTTGCTTAAATAAAATTTCCCCAGGTTTCTCAGGAATAAAATCGGAATGGCTAGAGTTTCTCGCCAGGGAACCTCCCCAGTGAGGATAAGGAGTGAAGGAGCGAAAGGCTGGGAGTAATTGGACAAGGAACACAGATTTTAGAAAAGGAGAGTCAGCAAGAAGTAGGTGTCATGCTAGGGTCAGAGGATCTCAAAGGGTCTATATTGCTTCAGGACTGGGAGGGTCCGAAATGAAATTCCAGTCATGTAATTGTGACTCAGCCTGTGGAATGAACTTTGTGTGCTCACTCATACATGATCTTTTCCTTCCTGGTACTCACTTGCCTACCCCCTTGTAGTTAGGTGGGGCTACGTGATGAATTCTGGCTGACAGTTTGTGAGTGGAAGTAATGTGTATCACCCCTATGCTGAAGCATTTACCTGCTGGTATAAGACCCTTGAGCACTCTTGCCCTGCTGCATTGATGAAGAAGGCCACCTGTTTCAGTGGTGCAATATAGGATGTTGAGCCTTTGTCAACCTGTTTTGCTGAGTCATCGTTGCTTTGTCAGCCTGTTTCATGGGTCATCATTGGTTGAGTGATCAAGACTTACACCATTGTGTGTCATTGCTTTAACTAGGAGCAGTGTTTGTTACTGCAGCAAAAACTAGCTTATCCTGACTTATACTGCACAGTGAGAGAGGGAAGGAGGAAGCACAGAGGGAATTATGAAGCTTCACGGAAGCTTCCCCAGGTACAGCCTTAGACCATATATAAAAGATGGAGGAAGCAGGGCTGCCTCCCAACAGAGCTCAGGAAGAACGGAGGCTTAAACTAGAGCTTAAAAAGAGCAGAGGCTTGGGGAAAATGCTGATCTCATCAGAAGGAGGTTTTATGGCTCTGTATAGATCAAGAAGAACAAGAAAAGGAAAGACACATTGTTTTGAGGAAATGATGTAAATATACCAGGGGACAAAGAGGAAGCAAAACTGCTCACCTCCTACTTTGCTTCCATTTTTCATAGCAAGGGAAATAATTTTTAATCTAAAAAGGATGAAACAAAAGGCATGAAGGGGGAAGTGGCGTTTAAGACATTAGACAATGAGCTTTGTCTCTTCAGCATCTAACATTGCACTGGCACAGTGGTGTTGCTCAAGAACATTTGCTGAATGAATGAATACAAACATGTGAAGGGGTATGAAGAGGGTCTAACTTATTTTATTGGATTCAAGTCTTTGGGACCAGATGAATTAAATTCCAAGGTCCTGAGAGGAAGTGCAGCTGTGAAAGCAGAAGCAGTGTTAGTAATCTTCCAGAAATCAAGGGCAATGGGAAAGGGAAGGTCAGATTAGAAATCTGAGTTCTTTTAATAAAGGGAGGAAGAAAGGGGGAAGCCAGAGCCTCTCTAACAGTGAATTAATTTTAACGTCTGGCACAATTCTAGAAGCATCTATTCCCATTTCTCTTCTAGAAATGAGTCTATTAAGTTGATGACTTAGGAACAACTGGGAAATAAAATAGTTATTGGGAGTCTATTTATACTTAGAATCACTTATTTTTATTGAGGACTTACCTAGTGCCAATCAATGTACAATCAACAATTGCACAGATTATTTTAGTCAACGCTCATCATCATCTAATGAGGCACCACATTCTTACAGTTGAGGACAGGGATCATACCATCAGGATCCACATCCTGCTCTCCCTGACTCCAAAAAACAATGCTCTCCACCATGATGCTGCAAGAGCCCCCACAACTGGTGGAGAGCTACTGGGGGAGAGGAGAAGACTGGCTGGAGGGTGGGATAAGTTAAAGCCCCTTCACCTGTGGCCACAGAGACCACCCTACATGCTGCCCTATGTTTACAAAATCAGAATGGCCTGGAAGTCGGCATGTGGCTGAAGCCTCCCTCTTGACCAGGATGCACAGTGAAGCTTCAGAACCACTGCATAGGAGGATGGAAATGGTGGTCTTCACCAATTTGAAGGACACTGACGTGAAAGAAGAAACAGGGAAGATAATTATTGTTATTGTTTGGATATTTGTGCCCTCCAAATCACATACTAAAATGTGATCCCCAGTGTTGGAGGTGGACCTAGTGGGAGGTCATGGGGATGGATCTCTCATAAATGGCTTAGTACCCTCCTCCCGGTAGTAAGTTCTCACTCTATTAGTTCACGTGAGATCTGATTGTTAAAAAGGGTCTAGGTCCTCCCTCCTGTCTCTATTGCTCCCATTCTCACCGTGTGACACCCCTGCTCCTCCTTTGACTTCTCTCATGATTGTAAGCTCCCTGAGGCCTTACCAGAAGCAGATGCCAGCTCTATGCTCCTTGTACAGTCTATAGAACTCTGAGCCAAAATAAACCTCTTTTCTTTATAAATTATCCAGCCTCAGGCATTCCTTTGTAGCAATGCAAAATGAACTAGTGCAATATGTTAGCTTGAAATAGCCAATTTCCCTCTTGTTGATTGTCATCTGTTGATTTTTTTCCTTCTGTGCAGCCTTAGCATCATTAGGGGAAAACCTTAGGCTGATTTGCTCACAGGAGGGAGAGGACAGATGCATGACAGAGCTCATGGAGCAATGGGAAATTATTGTCAAGCAGAAATGAAGTGTAGAAAGGTGCTCAAAGGAGAGAAAGATGGGCAAGAGGTGCAATTAATTGTCTGCCAGTTCCTCATGCTCCCACGCTGCCCCCAAACACCACTAGAGTCTAATTCTTGAGTGGGAGTGGTGGCAAGTAAAGACACACACAAGTATGAGAGAATCCCAGAGCATGGGATGTTTGCAGCTTCCCAAGGCATGTCCTGGTAAAATTCCAAGCTCTTTAAAATCCACCCTCAATTTTCCAAAGCCAATTCTGTATTAATATCTGGTCATATTTAAGATGCATGTCATATTGTTCCAAAACCCTTAGTGCATTTCCCAGCTTTAATAACTTCAGAAGTATAAATGAAACAAACTTACAAAAGAGGTTATATAAAAATGTAATTATTTAAATTCCATTTACACTTACTAAATTTGTGAATTTGAAGCAATGTATTTTTTAATTTGACATTTTAAAAAATGATAGACTCCTCTTGCAGATGGTAAGCATTGACTGAAACAATTAAAAATGGGATTGTTCTAAATTCACAAAACTAAAAAGGTCTAAAAGAAACTTGAATAACTAAAACTTCAGATGATTTTTTTGGTAAGTTTGCAACATTTGTTTACACTTCTGCAATGATTAAAGCTTAAAACTGGCAGGGCATGGTGGCTCATACCTGTAATCCCAGCACTTTCAGAGGTTGAGGCAGGAAAATTACCTGAGGCCGGGAGTTTAAGAATAGCCTGAGCAACACAGTGAGGCCCCATCTCTAAAAAAGATTTACGAAGTAGCTGGACATGGTGGCATCTACCCATAGTCCCAGCTACTTAGGAGGGTGAGGCAGAAGGATGGCTTGAGTGCAGGAGTTTGAGGTTACAGTGAGCTATGATTGTACCTGCTGCACTCCATCCTGGGTACCTGTCTCCAAAGAAAGAAAGAAAGAAGAGCTTAAAGCTTCTCTAAGATTTTGGAAACACTGTGTAAGAAGACAGTTTCTCATCCTCCACTGTCAAATTACTTTGCCAGCTGAATCTGCAAGCTGTACAAACAGCATTCAATACTAGGAGCTGTGGGTTGCTTATCAATGACCAATCAGGACTTTGAACTTTAAAATTCTGTAATCATTGCCAAGTCCTCAGGCGTATTTGGAGTTTCTGTTTCTTTGGCTTCTGTTTCTGTTTGTTGGCTTGTTTTACGAATTTTGGTTTGTTTTGTAATTTATAAGAGCTCTGAGATCCAGGTAAGCCTATTTCCATAGTGAAGCAAAAGAGGTGCTGTGTGTGTATTTTAAAAAAATTTCATCATGGAAGCTTTCAGAAATACAAAAAGTAGTATAAATCCCCATGACCCAACCCCAATCACTATGAATGTTTTATTTATTATTTTGCTGAAGTATTTCAGAGCAAATCATAAATGTGTAAAGTTTTGTTGAGCTTAAAAAGACAGCTTCAGTATTGGAAATGGAACCAAATAGTATTAGGGTAATTGTCAGAGAGAGAGAAAGAAAGAACAAAAGAGGGAGGGTGGGAGGGAGAGAAGATACTGAAATAGAAGAACATCCACAATGAGATTCCTATATTTATCCCCGCATTCCTTCCTGGTCCCTTTCCACAGTTTTCTCTACTTCCCACCTACTTAGTTCTTTACTTTGAAATATCAACAACCTTGGCAAGCAGATACAGACGAAGGTTTTGTATCAGAATGAAGGAAAAGGAAGCCCGCACTCTTTTCTGCGTCCTTTCAGGCCTCTCTCCTGCCTGTCTTCCCTTGGAGTTTGCAGTCTCACTGTCAGGCCTTTAAGGAGCTAGGTGGCTTCCTTTTCCTTTTCTTGTGCAGAAGGAACTTAACTCTTAATCCTGGAACATAGCCATTTTTCCTTTGCTAGCAAGGCTTGGGAATAGGGCAAGGAAAGGAAAACTCTATATAGTAGAAGGGATCTGTCATTCCTTGGGGACACCTCACCCTGGAACAGCATTTCCTCAAACTACAGTTCTATGAATGTCTAGAATTCTGATTAATGAAACTAGGATTTCCACTAATAAAGCTCCCCAGATTAGTTTGGGGCACAATATTTACAAGAAATATTAGCCTGTTAAAAACTTAAATGATATGCAATAAAAATAACCCTCTTTTAACTTTGTCTTAATTTAATAGTGGAACTTTTTTCTGACTACCTATTAATATCTCATTGTATATTAGTTTTTTGTAAAGCACAGTTTGGGGAATGCTGTCTTGAAATTAGTCTTTCTGATCTGAAACAACAGGGTGGGATAAATCACCTCTCCCAGCTTGGTAAGGGACAACTCATTCCATTTGGATATTTAGATGTGATGGAAGGTCAGAAACCAGAGAGTCAGAGCTGACTAAGGGGATATAGGGTCATTAGATCCAACGTGGAGTATACATGGTGATTCCAGAGGGCCAGTGTGATTACTGGTTAAGGCAGGCAAAGCCACCAGACAAAGCAGAAAAGAGGGGTACTCAGGTGCCCACTGGCAGCCTTGAAATTGGTGTGGGATCCTACAGAGACCCGAGTTGGGGTCAAGGGAGGCTGTTGCTCTGGTGGCTCAGGGCATGGGCTGCTGAGGCTAGGGTGAACTCAGACTTGCTCCTAGAGGCCTATGGCCAAAAAGAACATTCATTCTTGAAACAGCAGTGCAAAGACCACCAGCCCAAGGGAGGAGTTAGAAGAGCAGAGGAAAAATAACCCAACAATTATGTACATATGTATGTATTTTTATAGCATGTGTCAGTAAGGAATTTTTACATTTTCAAGATGTTTTAGAAGTAAATTAAAAAGCAATCTGAAAAGACAGCATGATATTTAAATGATTTCGTCGCCCACTTTTAGCACTTTCAAACTATGTCTTTGCCATTCTTGAGATCTTAATTTTGATTCATTCTCAAAATTGTGCCACTCTTTGGTGAAGACTACGCTGTTGTTTTCTTGGCATTTAGCTTTGTAGAGACCAGCTTGACCTGTGTTCCTCTATATATAATTTATTTTCTTTTAAAGACCTAGATTCTTATGGAAATTTATTTTAACTTTGAAAACATTTTAAACTTTTTAGTTTGAAATAATAGACTCACAGGAGGTTGTTAAAATACTACATAAAGTACTGTGTATACTTCACCTAGCTTCCCCCAATGGTGACATCTTACTTAATAATATCTATTTATTTGTTTATTTATTTTTAAATAGCGTTGGCGTCTCGCCATATTGCCCAAGCTGTCTCCAACTCCTGGGCTCAAATGAGCCTCCTGCCTTGGCCTCCCAAAGTGTTGGGATTACAGGCATGAGCCTTGGTACCTAGCCTATAATACAGTATAAAAACCAGGGCATTGACATTGGTACAATACTGTTAATTAGTCTACAGGCTTTTTTTTTTTTTTTTTGACAAAGAGCCTTGCTCTGTTGCCCAGGCTGGAGAGCAGTGCTGAGATCTTGGCTGACTGCAACCTCCACCTCCCGGGCTCCAGCGATTCTCCTGCCTCGGCCTCCCGAGTAGCTGGGATTACAGCACCGCCAAGCCTGGCAAATTTTTTGTATTA
Organism: Mandrillus leucophaeus; assembly: GCF_000951045.1. NCBI lineage: Eukaryota > Metazoa > Chordata > Mammalia > Primates > Cercopithecidae > Mandrillus > Mandrillus leucophaeus. The sequence continues at coordinate 1,464,313 of NW_012102632.1, read as the reverse complement.
TTAGTAGAAATGGGGTTTTGCCATGTTGGCCAGGCTGGTCTCGAACTCCTGGCCTCAAGTGATCCACCCACCTCAGCTTCCCAAAGTGTTAGGATTACAGGCTTTATTGTAATCCCAATCCTTTTATTGGATTACATTCCCTTTATTGTAATTACCATGAGCCACAGCACCCAGCTGTTTTTTGTTTGTTTGTTTGTAATAACATGCATTCATTTGTGTATGTTTGTGTATGTATAGTTCTATGCAATTTTAGATTAGATTCCAACATTTATCTTACAAATCTTTTCCTTCCTTTGAGCCCTGAAGCCATTGCCTTAGTTCAGGTCTCACTGTTTTTCACCTGTAAGATTCCAGTAATCTCCCAGCATCCTCCATTCGTTCCTCTATTCCCTCTCATCCGTCATGTACCCTCCTGGCAGAGTTATCTTTCCAAACTATAAACCCCTATTTATCTTCCAGCTTTAAGGCTTTCAAGTAATCCTCTATTGCTACAAGATAAAGTCTAAACTGATTTTGGATTTTGCCCTTGTATTTCTCTCACTGACCCTACATCTTTCTCACTTATAATCTGCACTCCAATTGCTGGTAGCTGCCTTGCTGTACTTTTACTGGGCTTATGCATTCAGACATACTTTTCCTCCTGTCTGGAGTACCTTCTTGCCTTTGTGCATCTGAAAAATTCCTTCTGTTCTGTCAAGAATTTACTCAAATGCTGCCTTTTTCTGGGAAGATTTCTCTTCTTTGCTCCCATAATTTTTTTTTTTAATTTTAATTTTTTTTTTTTTTTTTTTTTTTTTTGAGACGGAGTCTCGCTCTGTCGCCCAGGCTGGAGTGCAGTGGCCGGATCACGGCTCACTGCAAGCTCCGCCTCCCGGGTTCCCTCCATTCTCCTGCCTCAGCCTCCCGAGTAGCTGGGACTACAGGCGCCCGCCACCTCGCCCGGCTAGTTTTTTGTATTTTTTAGTAGAGACGGGGTTTCACCGTGTTAGCCAGGATGGTCTCGATCTCCTGACCTCGTGATCCACCCGTCTTGGCCTCCCAAAGTGCTGGGATTACAGGCTTGAGCCACCGCGCCCGGCTTTAATTTTAATTTTTAAGTTCAGGGGTACATGTACAGATTGTTATATAGGTAAACTAGTGTCATAGGGGTTTGTTGTACAGATTATTTTGTCACCCATTAGTTGTTTTCCTGATCCTCTCCCCGCTTCCACCCTCCACCCTCCAGTAGGCCCCAGTGTGTGCTGTTCCCCTCTATGTGTCCATGTGTTCTCATCATTTAGCTCTCACTTTTAAATGAGAACATGTGGTATTTGGTTTTCTGTTTCTATATGAGTTGGCTAAGGATAGTGGCCTCTAGCTTCATCCATGTTCCTGCAGAGGACATGATCTTATTTTTTATGCTCCCATAATTTATTTTTCTTGCCTGTTAATATAGCACTTCTTGAATAGCTGTTTCTATTCATGTAGGCATACATTAGAAATGTATTCAAGCAATAGAGTCCTGAGTATAAATGGCGGCTTAAACAAGTGGAGGTTATTTTTCTCATAATAAGATACGCAGACGTAAGCAGTTCATAGGAAGGAAATGCACTCACCAATGTCATCAGGAACACAGGGACTTTACATATTACTCCTCCGTCCATGGTCTCTGGCTTGTCACCCCTTCATCACTAGATGGCTGCTGTATCATGTCTACATTCCAGACAGGAAGCAAAAAAGCTGTGTGTGAAGCTGTCCCTCTTTTCGTGTTATAGCAAAAGCTTTTCCAGAGCACCCCTCAGCAGACTTCTGTTTATATTTCCTTGACCTGAATTGTATTTCATAGCCATTTTTAGCTAGAAGGGAGAGTAGATAAACAAGTATTTCACTCCACAATCTCTATAACAGAGAAGGGCAAGGGAGAGGAGAATTGGAATTATGTGTAGAGTGAGTCAACCTACAGTGTCTCTACTACATACAGTGTCTCTGTTGGACTGAGAACTACCTGCTAGAAGATGGGAGTATTCTATTAATACTAATTTATGTTCTGAATTCCTTTGTGTCTGTTATAGTATTTGGCCTTTGGTAAATACTTCTTTGAAATTCATAAATATTTGCTTTATTTTGTTTTTAAATTTTATTTCATGTTTTATTTTTTTTTTTTTTTGAGATAGAGTCTTGCTCTATCACCTAGGCTGGAGTGCAGTGGCAGGATCTCGGCTCACCACAGCCTCTGTGTCCTGGGTTCAAGTGATTCTCGTGCCTCAGCCTCCTGAGTAGCTGGGACTACAGGTGTGCTCCACCATGCCTGGCTATTTTTTGTATTTTTAGTAGAGGCAGGGTTTCATCATGTTGGCCAGGCTGGTATTGAACTCCACCTCGGCCTCCCAAAATGTGGGATTACAGGTGTGAGCCACCGCATCTGGCTGAAATTATAAATATTTGAATGAACCACATGCATGCAGTATACCAAACATTAAGAAAAATAGGAAGGGTTTTAATTTTTATTTTGTTAGAGAAAGGTTGTTTTTCATTCACAATCTGAAGCTGTGCACAGGTATACAAACACAAAGAGACATAGATTTGTGTGCTATTAGGTAGAATAACAGTAGCAGTTAGGGCCTAAAGCCTCAGGTCTATTCTCTGCCATTCTCTATAGGTTACTGTCTTATTGGTGTGAGAAGAGGGGAGACTAGATCATAGGGCAACCAATAACCCCTTTTTTTTAAAAACGGAATTTAGCTCTTGTTGCCCAGGCTAGAGTGCAGTGGTGTGATCTCAGCTCACCACAACCTCTGCCTCCCGGATTCAAGTGGTTCTCCTGCCTCAGCCTCCACAGGTGCCTGCCACCACGCCCAGCTAATTTTTTGTAATTTTAGTAGAGACGGAGTTTCTCCAAGTTGGGCAGGTTGGTCTTGAACTCCTGACCTCAGGTGATTCACCCGCCTCAGTCTCCCAAAGTGCTGGATTACAGGTGTGAGCCACCATGCCCAGCCTCTTGAGTAGCAAATGCTGACTAGACACATGGAGGAGGAAAGAGGAGGAAAGAGGAGGGTCAACTCAGAGAGAGGGGAGCAAAACTGGGGTGTGCCCACAAACCATCACTTCACTAATGGTCATTAACTACTTGGGAGAGATTATATTCTTTTGGATGGTGAGACTGTTCCTATTTTGCAAACCACTGTAAATTTATTCTTCTATCTTGTAATTCCCTTTAGCTACCCAAGCTCTTCAGTAAAATGAGCCTCACACACACAGCTGTATGAGGTGGTGTTGTGGAGGCCCATAGGGTAGTGAAGATTGGGTTTACCAGGCCACCCTCCCGGAGGCCAGTGTGGCAGAAGCAACCCTGCATGGACACAGATAACTGTGAACTTGCTGGGGCTGGCTCAGCAAGTAAAGATGGGATATTATGGAACTGTCAACAGCAGCACTGACAGAAGCAGGAGGGGACACACCTGCCAAGAGAGCGACTCAGGATCAGACTCGGGGCTCATAGCAAACCCTATCATCTCCAAATATATTGGAAAAAGGAGTCTCTGGAATGGAGACGAGGGATGAAGAGAGGGTTGCCAGGATCCAGTGTTGCATCTTATGAATTGTGACCTTCAGCAAGTTACCATCCTTTCTAAATCTTATAGGACCAACACCACGGGGTTATTGTGAGGAGAAGAGGAGAAAATGCACAGGATGCACTTAGAACATAGTTAATGCTCAATAGTTATTACCACCGTCTTGGAAATCTTAAGTTCTACTTCTTATCCCTCATTATAAACAAGGGGAAGCTGAGCCAAAAGGGTGTAAAGATTGTTCCAAAGTACAGTGCTATGTTGCCATAGTACTCTAGGCATAGCTTCATGTCAGCCCTTATCATATTGCTCAAAAATTGTTTTTGTACCAGTTTCTACCACTGGACTGTTATTTGAAGGGCAAGGGCTGCCTAAGCCAGCTGACACACCTGACACAGGGCACATACCACAGCATGTAGTATTGCTCAACTAATGTTTGTAGAGCTGAAGTGTCACACAGCCAACCTCTCCACACTCTTATTCCACACGCACTACCTCCCTTACCAATGTGACCTCTCCCCAGCCTCTAACCTCTCCTCTGGCTGTTTGAAGTGTCCTGGAAAACCTTGAGCAGACGTTTTCATTCAACAAGGACTTCCAAGGGACAACCACCCTTTCCCTTCCTGTCCGTTCTTGGGCAAGGCAGAAACTCTCAGTTCACAACAGGAAACCAATACCTTTGTGCTATCAGAAGACATTTCCTTCACAGCACAAAACGTCTGAGTAATAATTTCAAGCCGGGCTTCACCCATTTCCTGTGAAAGGAGGCAAATTTGCCTATCCTTGTCCTGGAGAGCCCTGGCTTCCCAGGCCTGTAGTGGTGCAAAGCCTTCTGCGCTGGGAAGATGAGTCTATCTTCTCCCTTTCACATACCAGATCCAGCATCCTGTGTAGCAGACACACTTGGGATGGCTTCTTAACATTTATCCAGAACACAGTCACTGTGACTAATTTGTACCCTGTTCTGAGTATATTTCATAGGCAGCTTTGAGAGTACAAAACTCCTGGGTAAAGAAAGTCACAGCTTTTTCTGAAAGTCGAGTCAATTTGGCTACCAGTAATTAACAGAGGTTGGGGCCATGAAAAGTCTGTGGGGCTGATTTTCAGTAGCTCCTTTGTAACTGGTTTTTGTCTGTATGGAAAAATGACCGGTTTTTCCTGACCATATGGTCCATTCCACTGTCTTGGGACAGGGGTTAGAGCACCCGGGACAGATGACACTATACACTCTTAGGATTCTGAAAGTAATCTAGTTCTTCTTAGTGATCACATTTGATCTTTTAATGTTAAGTCTGGGAAAGTTAAGGGACACTCTTATTCAATTGCCTCTATTTTACAAAAGGGAACACTGAAGCCTCCAAAGGCAAATGACTTCTCAGAGGCTGCAGAAGAGCAGCGTCAGAACCAGGTTAGAATTCAGGTTTCTTCATTTTTGGGAATATTGCCTTCCCTCCTCCAAAGATGAACATTTTGAATTCCAATCTTTTAGTATTGTCTCAGAAGCTTCTTATATGGGTAGCAGAATTCCTTGTGTTTCTACAAGAAAAGTCGGCAGGAACTCCTGGGTTTTAGGGAGAATTTAGACCAACCTTTTTCTTCCCACACCATGTTAGGCAGGAAGGGAAGGAACAGGCTTATTTTGAGCAACTCCAGGCAAAGATATTTAATCATATGAAGTAGAAAGAGTTCATGAGGGAGACAGTGATCAGCCAGCTTACCGTCATGGTGGAAGGTGAGCCTGTCCGCAGCAGTCAAAGCAAAGTATGCCTCCAGTTTCTACAGCAGTGGTCACGCCTCATCCATGGGGGCTAAGCTGGAGAGACCAAGCAGAAGCATCAAGCATGCATTTATTGGTGGTAAAACTGGCACTGGAATCATTCAGTTTTGAGAACAAGGATGCAGAATCTGTAGAAATCAATTGGCCGGGTGTGGCAGCTCACGCCTGTAATCCCATCCCAGCACGTTGGGAGGCCGAGGCAGGCAGATCACCTGATGTCAGGAGTTCAAGACCAGTGTGGCCAACATGGTGAAATTCCGTCTCTAAAAATACAAAAATTATTTGGGCATGATGGCAGGTGCCTGTAATCCCAGCTACTCAGGAGGCTGAGGAGGGAGAGAATTGCTTGAACTCAGGAGGCAGAATTTGCAGTGAGCTGAGGTCATACTATTGTACTCCAGACTGGACGACAGAGGAGACTACATCTAAAAAAAAAAAAAAAAAGAGAAATCAATTGACTGAAAGAGGCACTAAAAGCCAAGACTAAGAGTAGTAAGTTCTCTAAAGCAAGAAGGGGAGGTCCCAGATCTTGTGGGACAGGAATAGTGTAGGACATACAGGTAACCATGTGGACTAGACCAGAATTGTTTCTCTCGCCACACTGGTTTCAGTGCCTTGCCAGTGCCTTAGGAAGGAGAACGTGTCTGAATGCTTGAATCTAAGT
>NW_012102632.1:1448239-1458274 GCF_000951045.1 Mandrillus leucophaeus | reverse complement strand
GTTTCAGTGCCTTGCCAGTGCCTTAGGAAGGAGAACGTGTCTGAATGCTTGAATCTAAGTATGTATTCGGTTGGTGCAAAAGTAATTGCAGTTTTTCCCATTACATACATTTTCCCGTTTTCAGTTCAGGGAGTGGGCTTCACCATTTTCTGTTTTCTTTTCTTTCCTTTGTTTGGGGATGAGGAAGATGGGGTCTCTCTGTTACCCAGGTTGGAGTTCAGTGGCTCTTCACAGGATCTATCAAAAGGCACTACAGCCTCGAACTGTTGTGCTCAAGCAATCTTCCTGCCTCAGCCTCCCAAGTAGCTGGGACTACAGATGCGCCACTAGGCCTGGGTAAATTTTCTCTTTTTTTGGAGATGGGAGTCTCTCTATATTGCCCAGGCTGGTCTCAAACTCCGGGACTCAAACAATCCTCCCATCCCAAAGTGCTGGGATTGCAAGCGTGAACTACCATAATTGGCCTCCATGTATTTTTATAGACAAATGCTTTATCAAGCAGGGTCCTGAACAAATGACATAGCCAAATTTGGATAATTTGAGGAGAATTTAATAAAGGGAGAAATTGCAAAGGTGCGGAGATTAGGGAATTAGTACCATCATGTGGGGCTTGTATGGCTCAACGGGAGAAGGGAAGTGAGCAGTGGGGAAATCTGGAAGGAGACAGTCTTATAAAGGAAATGCTTTGAAGAGAGCAATGACTTTTGGTCAAGGGACACAGTCACTTGCAGGAAAACTCACAGGGAGAAACCCGGAGAACAAACGCCCTGACCTCACTTTCCTCTCTCCCTCTTGCTGTGCCTTCCCATTGGCCAAAGCCAACAAGAAGCCAGAGAAGCAGGGAGCCGATTGACACATTGCACACAAACCAGCCTCCTGGGCACAACATCAGGGGTGGGAATTGGGGAAAGGGGATATCTGGAAGGGTCAATGGGAGTCTTCTGGCATGGTTACTTGGACTGCACAGTCCCTAGCTGATGCTGCTATTGGCTATGCCACTTATTGTGCCCACATGTCTTTTAGGGAGATTTGTGCAAAGAGAACAGGGCCAGGCATGTTTTATTTATTTGCAATGAGGGCTTTGGACTCAACTCCCTCTGTGGACCCCCTGGCCCTGGTGAGCTGCCCAGGAGCCCACTTGAACTACAGAACTCTCCCAGCACCTCTGGCCTAAGCCAAAACTAAATAAAGGCCAAGTGACCTCCTCAGTTCATTGCTTGCCCTAAGGCCCATACCCTAACCCTGGTCCTTGCCAGCCCATGAAGAGAGGAGGCAAGGAGGATGAGGAGGACAGTTTCATTAAGGTGAAGAGAGTGTCTCATTTATCTCTAAAGTTTGGAGCAGCTAAGCCACCCATTGCCATGCGTTTCCTGGCATGGGGCCCCTCCCAGGTGGGAGGCAGCCCCAGGCCTGTCATACTCCACATGCACAGGAGTCCAGTTTGCCAGTGTGAAAATCCCAAGTGAAAGACCATGCCATTACAGAGCGTTAAGAAAAAAGATTGAACTATTTTTATAAATTATAAAAGTAATACATGCTCAAGTAAAAATCTCAAAATTAAAAATACAGAATGGTGTAAAACAAACAATAAAAAGACTTTTGCCCACTCACCACTCTCGTTTCCTAGAGTTAAAAAGCTGCCCTGGGGCTAGACACGGTGGCTCACACCGGTAATCCCACCACTTTGGGAGGCTGAGGTGGGCGGATCATGAGGTCAGGAGTTCAAGACCAGCCTGGTCAACATGGTAAAACCCCATCTCTACTAAAAATACAAAAATTAGCCCGGCGTGGTGGTGAGCATCTGTAACCCCAGCTACTGAGGAGGCTGAGGCAGGATAATTGCTTGAACCCAGGAGGTGGAGGTTGTAGTGAACTGAGATCGTGCCATTGCACTCCAGCCTGGGCAACAAGCCACTGATCAGAGATCTTAAAATTGGAAAGGGTGTACATCTTAGAATGAATGAAAATATGAACAGGCTAAAAAACTGCCCTGGGTTCTTTTATTTCCTTCTATAATTTTATATACAGCTAAACACATTTTTAAACATAGGTGGGGTCATATTGTACATAGTATTCTGCATCTTGTTTTGTTTTAGGTACTTGACCAACATATGGGCTGACTGCTAACATAGTCGCAACTGAAGATGATCCAACCTCGATGTGATCCAACCTGGTGAGGGTTACAAAAAAGTCCAACCAGCACACATTTTTATGAATCTGCCATCATCAGATACTGTCCATTTGCTTAACTGCTCAGTCTACAAGTATTTACTGAATGTTTGCTATGGTTCACTGTGCTAGGCAAGAGGACTGGAGAGTTGAATAACATGGAGTTCCTACTCTGGACTTTATCTGAGGAGGGAAACAGATATATGCAGGTGATATTGTTTGGCTATGTCCTCACCCAAATCTCATATTGAATTGTAATCCCCATGTGTGGAGGGAGGGACCTGGTGGGAGGTGATTGGCTCATGGGGAGTGGTTTCCTCCATGCTGTTCTCGTGATAGTGAGAGAGTTCTCATGAGATCTAATGGTTTTAAAAGTGGCACTTCCTCCTTCACTGTCTCTCTCCTGCCGCCTTGTGAAGAAGGTGCCAGCTTCCCCTTCATCTTCCACCGTGATTGTAAGTTTCCTGAGGCCTCCCCAGCCATGCAGAACTGTGAGTCAATTAAACCTCTTTTGTATATAAATTACCCAGTCTCAGGCAGTTCTTTATAGCAGTGTGAGAACGGACTGATACAGTAAGTGACTATAATTCAGCATGGCAAGCATGTTGATACATATGTGAAGAGGGTAATATGGAAATCCTGATGTCAGGCACCTCACCCAGTCTGAGTTGGGGAGGAAATCAAGGAAGACTTGCTCGTGAAGGTGATTCTCTAAATTTAATCTTTAAAAAGTTAATAAGAATTGGCTGCAAGAGGGAGGCAGTGGAAGGAGAAGCCCTGGTGAAGGGACAGCAGGAGCACAGGTCTGGAAGCAAGATGCAAACTTACTCTTATTCTGTTGGAACATAATGCATGAGATAGAAAATAGCAAAGAGGAGTTAAAGAGGTAGGCAGAGGCCAGACAAGAACAGATGTTGTAGGCCATGGTAAAGAGTTTGTATCCTACCTAGTATGCAATGGGAGAGCTACTTAAGGGTTTTCTACGAGAAGCATCATTGTAATTATGTTAGTCAAGTTAGGCTAGGTTCTGCTATAGTAACAAATTACCCTTGACTTAAGTGCCAGTGACTACCACAACAAAGGTTTACTTTTTGCTTACACTTCTTGCACAAAATAGAACAGTTGAGGGCCCTGTTCCATATAGTCATTCAGGGATCCAGGCAAAAAAGGCTCTGCTATCTTGTAGCAGCACCATCTGGAACATGGTGATCATATTAACAGGGAAGAACAACTGTGCTTTTCAGTGCCTGTAACTGAAGATGACTCACATTCCTTCTACTCACATTTTCATATTGGAGCTGGTCATACAGCCCCTTCCCTCCCAACTACAAGAAGGAGAAGAAAGCATGGAAGAGGCTGGGTGCGATGGCTCATGCCTATAATCCCAGCACTTTGGAAGGCCGGGGCATGTGGATTACTTGAGGCCAGGAGTTCGAGACCAAACTGTCCAAAATGTGAAACCCTGTCTTTACTAAAAGTACAAAAATTAGCTGGGTGTGGTGGTGAGCACCTATAATCCCAGCTACTTGGGAGACTGAGACAGGAGAATCTCTTGAACCCAGGAGGCAGAGGTTGCAGTGAGCCGAGATCCTGCCACTGCACTCCAGCCTGGGCGACAAAAAAACAAAACAAACAAACAAACAAAAAAAAACAAGGAAGAGCAAATGGGGACAAGGAGGAAGGACACTATCCTCACTACAAACAAAATATGGAATTCCAAACACATAGTGGTCAAGGCACAGAAGATGAATTTCCGTGGTTTAAATCCAGTGGAAGAGCAATTTGTGGCAGTAACTTAGGAGAAAGATAACAAGGTCCTAAATCAGGCAGATGGTGGTAGGAAGGGAGTTGAAGGGAAGCAATAAAGAAATATTTGGAAATACAATTGACAAAACTTGGCAAGCCATTTAATGGGCAAAAGTAAAGGTGTTGAGGACAACCTGCAGTTTTCTGTACTGGGCAGCTGGGGGTAGGGGAGATGTTCACAGATCTAGAGAATGCTGGAGGGGAGCAGCTTAGTAGGGAGGATGAAGTCAGTTTTGGACATGTCGAATTTGGCATACTAGTGAGGTGTCTGGAAAGGGGATTTCTAGCAGAATTGGATATGTGGTCCCAGAGCTCAGAAGAAAGATCTAAGGGGGAGATTGCTAGGTGTTGAAATCATGAGTATAACAACTGGTAAACATGACAGCAGGTGATAAATACACAGTGGGAATATGTATGCACTGAGGATTTATTATGTTCTGTGGCTGATCTGTGCACCTTATGTGTATTATCTTATTTAAACTTAAGCAGTCTTGAAAAGGTATGCATTATTATTATCCCCATTTTAGAGGTGAGGAAACCGAGTCAGAGAGGTAAGTATTTTCCCCGAATCACACAGCATGGATTCACAGAGCTAGGATTCACATCCTGGCATGTCAAACCCCAAAACATGGAGCCTGGGCCTCATGAAGGGAATGAGACTGATCTTAATCCTAGTCAACAAATCAAAGGACATAGAAGAGTTTTCTAGGTTGGGGCAAGTGCTTCAACAAATTCTAGGAGCTGGGAACGAACATTTCAGTGTTGGTGAGCAGAGAGGATCTGATCTGGGCTGGAGTAGAAGCTTCATCTTGATGTCAGGCACATAGCATGGCTTGGCTTCTGAGACCATGAGCAGGGGTTTCCCTTTCTCCAGCCACAAGTTCCTGTCACCTTATCTGTAAGCCACAGTCCAGCACCTATATCTTGAGTGTGCATGCAGTGTGTTAAGTGCAAGAAGCACACAGAATTGAATAAAATGCCTGGTTAGGTCTCCTGCTTTGTATTTTACTCTAAATACAGTAGTTCATATTTCCTGCCTGTCATCAAATTGGTTTGGGCCTGTATCCCAGCATGCCAAGTTCATTCTGACACTATCATTTGTTTGTTCAAATAGTTTTCATGAGTGAGCCATCTGCAATCTCAATGCCTGGCAGTGGGCCTCCTCTGTGGGATATATCAGAGGCAGGGTTGGGCGTGGAATCAGGAAATATGGTTTCCATGCTTAACTCTACTCCTCACTAATGATGTCACCTCGAGCAAGTGAGGTAATTTCTCTGCCTTCTTGTCTTTTAATTGAGCATAGTAGCACTTACCTGAAGGTACCATTGTGACTTTTAGATAAGATGATGTGACGATCAAAGCGGAATGCAAAGATAGCAGTGTAATTGATTCAAGTCACTGCTGTGTTCTTGTTAATTCCATATGCAAGCCTCACAATGATTACTTCCAGCCTTCTCTTTCTACTTTAGATTCTCAAATCGACACACTCCCCATCCAACAAATGGCTGTACCTTCTATTTCATTTGCAGTAGTGAATTATAGTTTATATACTTACTATAGCACCATTGAATATGATAACTGAAGATGATGCTTACCTCCTGCCATGATTTATCCAGAATCATATCCAGGAAGTGAACAAGTCATGGCTCAAGCCCACTCCTGTTTGATTTCCAGCCATCCTCTCTAAGTCTCATCTTCCAAGTCCTCAATTTCTTCTTCCTTTTTAGAGGAAAATGTGTTCCTTCAGCTGTAAAGTTTCCCTCCCTCCTCTGACTCAGACCTCATATTTATCAGTCCCCATCGCCATCTCCCCTCTCTCTTTGCCTTCCTTCTCCCTCTTTCCCTTATGAGTTTGTTACTGGGAAAGCACAGGCTCACTGCCTGACACACCTAGAAGCCAATACTATGTCACTGGCTTTTGAGAGAAGAAAGACTTTATTGCAAGTTGACTGGCAAGGAATTAGGAGGCAGTGCTTAAATTTGTCTCCTCGAGCTGGGGACCGGGACAGATGTTATAGGCAGGGGTAATGAGATGCGATCTAATTGGATCTTGCAATGAGGTGATGCTAGGTGTGATCTGACTGGATCATGCTGTGGGAATGATGCCAGGGCTCCATCTGATGGAATCATGGATCCTGCCACGTGTCTGCTTCTTAACTCAGTTCCTTATTCTTTGGTCTGAGCACTTAGGTTCCACCTGTGTTGCACACTTGGTTCATCTGGGTATGCTCAGGTTACATAACTTGCAACCTGGGGTCCATAGCAACTGATAAACAATGCACAATTTTATTACACAAAGTTGGACCAGATTGGACTGGTACTGCAGTTATACTTTCAAAGGTACGCAGGCCCACCCTTTACTGGGAAGCCATATGTTATATGGTCAAGCTTTGTGCCCCCACCCAAATCTCATCTTGAATTATAATCCCCATAAGCCCCACATGTCAATGGAGAGACCAGGTGGAGGTAACTGAATCATGGGGGCAGTTCTCCCATGCTGTTCTCATGATAGTGAGTGAGTTTTCATGAGATCTGATGGTTTTATAATGGGCTCTCCCCGCTTCACTTGGCACTTCTTCCTGCTGCCTTGTGAAGAAGGTACCTTGCTTCCTCTTAACCTTGTGCCATGATTGTAAGTTTCCTGAGGCCTCCCTAGCTGTGCTGAACTATGAGTCAATTAAACTTCTTTCCTTTATAAATTACCCAGTCTCAGGCAGTTCTTTATAGCAGTGTGAAAATGGACTAATACAATATGCCACCCCATTGTGCTTCTTTATGACTGAATCCACAGGTCTCCTCTTTAACTACCAGGTTTCTGGGAGCAGGGTTGGCTTCCTTAGTCTTCCTTGCTCATTGCTTATTTTCTCCTCCTCTCCTGCAGTCTGGCTTTACCCCTTCCCTCCCCTGAGCAAGGACCCTTTGGCAGCTCATGGGCTGTCCATGTAGGCAACCTCTTTAGATCACTGGAGACTGCTGAACGTCCTAGGTTTTGCAAAACTTTCTCCTCATACAGCTTTCATGACACTTTTTCAATTTGGGGTATGTGGAACAGGTTCACTGTGCACTGGTTACCAAATTCTCTGAATCTGATGAGACAGAGCATATGCATATGCAACAAGTTACATGAAGTGGATTTATTCCTAGATGCAGGCAGAAGGGACAACATAAGCCTAGGATTCATTACATCCTGGTCCCCCAGGACTCAAGAAATCTGCCCAGGGTAGATACAGTCTTCTCTGCATGTGCCTCATTTGCAGTCTAGCTGAGGAACCCCAGAAAAGAGATCATCTTGGGTTTTATACTCTGGGGGCATGTGAGTCACTGGGTTAAAAAACTGAAAGGCATCTTGTTTCTAAGGGCAACTGAAACAGAGAGCCTGGGCTTTTCTGGCCAGCTTCCCCTTATCTCAAGATATTGTGGCCAGGTGCAGTGGCTTACAACTGTAATATAAGCGCTTTGGGAGGCCAAGGTGGGAGGATCACTTAAGGCCAGGAGTTCAAGATCAACCTGGACAGCATAGCGAAACTCCATCTCTACAAAAAAATTAAAAATTAGGCATGCGTGGTGGTGTGCACCTGTAGTCTGAGCTACTCGAGTGGTTGAGGCAGGAGGATTGGTTGAGCCTAGGAGTTCAAGGTTACAATGAGCTATGATTGCACCACTGCACTCCAGCCTGCTGGGTGACAGAGTGAGGCCCATGTCTCAGAAAAGAAAAGAAAAAAGAAAAGAGAGGAGAAGAGAAAAGAGAAGAAAAGAAACATGTTACATCCCCAGCACATTCTCAAGTTGTTCTTCAGAACTACAACTGAGAAAAGAGGGAGATAATTGGTTTGGTTCAAGGCCACCCAGAGGACTGCCCTGAAGGGTGTCTGTGGTTGGTTTTACTTATTTTATTTTTTTTATTTGCCAAGTAGAAGCCACAAAATAGTTCCTAGAGTGCATCACTGAAGTTGCCCCTTGCCAGACATCCAGATGTGTAGCCTTCTGTAAGTTTCCCGTGACATTCTTTTTATGGGTTTAGGGTCCAATAGGGTCTGCAAGTGTAAAAGGAAGGGGAAATTTTCTGGCTAACTGAAATCTCAATTATCTGGTTGCTGTGGAGGATACTGGCTGTGGAGTGGACATCGACCTTCGCCTTCAAAAGACCACTACATTTAGAAGACGTAGCCCCCCAACTGTGGTTAGTCTTTAGAAATAAGCTATACTACATTCAGTCCACGGACCTCCCAGCTGAACCAGCCAGGATCCACTGGGTTAAATTACTCTCACTTTGGGTCAGCGTCACCAGGTGTCAAGCTTTTCTGTGGCTCAGGGATGGGGTGGTGGTGGAGTGTTTTCTGGGGACAAGAAGAGGATAAAAACAATCAGCAAAATGACTAGGCATGATGCTTTCAGGGTCAGACCTGGGACTCCGTGGAGGATGGTGGGTTCTGTGTTTTTGTGTTCAGGCTGCCACAAAAGATTCTGAAGCTCTTGAAACCATTTTTGATTTATCTCTCTTCCATGATTCCCAAAGCCAATTTTACAATGAACTTCCTCCCAGGAGTCTTGTGTCTGTCCCTCTTCCTATTCCCACTCTCTGGTTCACTACCTCTTTTGTGGCCTTTCCCAACAAAAGAGGCCTTTTCTAAGTAATATCCCAAGCTCTTATTTCTCCCTAGTCTAATGCACCTACACTTCCACAACCAGATTAATCTTTGTGAAGAAGCTACCTGTTTAAAAACCTTGGCTCTCAAAGCCTGCTAAATAAATCTCTAAACTCCTTAGTGAGACCCTTGAAAAATCTACCCTTGGCTATTCTTTCTGTTAGCATCTTCTTTGTTTCCAGTTGCATGCCCTTTGTTCAGACTCAGAATATATTTGCATATTTGGGGATAATGGTCAAAGCCTGGCTTCCAATGTGTCTCCAGTAGCTGAGATGGCATCTTCCCCAAAAGTACTCTTTAGGGAAGAGGGGCTGCCCGTGTCAAGTGCCCACAACCTACGACAGTGACCATTTCTCAGTATAGGGGGGCACACACATCAGGCCTTGAAGAGTACGAAGACCACCCATGGACATGTGGGCCAGACTCTGAGGACTCCCTGGCCACTCAGCCAAGGAACAGGGTTGGGGCAAACTCTAGACTAAGATTTAGGAGAGTCCCTGGATTTGGTAATAGAACAGCAGAATAGCAAAGCTGGCAAGCCTCTTAGAGTCTCCTGGTTCACCCCTATTCTACAATTGAGCAAAAGGAAACTCAGAGAAGAGAAAGTCTGTTTTGTTTTATTATTTTTTTGAAAATCTGTTTAAATTTGCATTTATGAAATTGAGCCTGTTTGAGAATGACCTCCTGCCCCATATCTTGGTATTTTGTGTCAGTAAATTCCGTGGGGTCTTGGTATTTTGTGTCAGTAAATTCCGTGGGACACTAGGGCCCTTTTGCTGATCTCAGATAGCTGCTTTGTCTGTGGGAAGCTGAAATCAGCTCTCTTCACCATGAGGCTTATTGTCTGTCTGAAGTCAGCAGCTATTGCTGTTGCCAGGTTCTTCAGCTGGTGATATACAGGCATTTTACATACAAGCAACTCCTTACATACAAGCACCTCCTAATAAACCATCCGGTGAAAATCCGTCATTGGGAATAAGCTGTACAAATGAAGCTCTTCACTAATAGCCTGGTGTCTATTTTCCTGGGCATTTCTCCGTGAAGAATTTACAAAGGACACCAACCCCCTAAATGCCCCTACAGCTCCACTTCTTCTGCAGTATGCACTTCTCTATTCTGAGATGACAGGGGTCACTGTTGCAGGTTGTGGGCAGATGATGGGGTAGCCCACCCACATAGCTCTTTCCTGAGGGGTACTATCAAGGAATATGCCAACACACCTAGTGGAGAACAAGAGAAACCTTTTAGGAACAAATCGCTTATTTAAAGCTTGGCTTTGTACCTCTGGTAGAATTCAGCTGTGAATCCATCTGGTCCTGGACTTTTTTGGTTGGTAGGCTATTAATTATTGCCTCAATTTCAGAGCCTGCTATTGGTCTATTCAGGGATTCAACTTCTTCCTGGTTTAGTCTTG
>NW_012102632.1:1439902-1446239 GCF_000951045.1 Mandrillus leucophaeus | reverse complement strand
TCAACCCAAATGTCCATCAGTGACAGACTGGATTAAGAAAATGTGGCACATATACACCATGGAATGCTATGCAGCCATAAAAAAGGATGAGTTCATGTCTTTTGTAGGGACATGGATGCAGCTGGAAACCATCATTCTCAGCAAACTATCGCAAGAACAGAAAACCAAACACCGCATATTCTCACTCATAGATGGGAACTGAACAATGAGATCACTTGGGCTCGGGAAGGGGAACGTCACACACCAGGGCCTATTATGGGGAGTGGGGAGGGGGGAAAGATTACATTGGGAGTTACACGTGATGTAAATGACGAGTTGATGGGTGCTGATGAGTTGATGGGTGCAGCACACCAACACGGCACAAGTATACATATGTAACAAACCTTCACGTTATGCACATGTACCCTAGAACTTAAAGTATAATAATAAAAAAATAAATAAAAAAATAAAGAATATCTCTTAATAAAAAATAAAATAAAACAAAACTTGGCTTTGTTGTGGTCTGTGTTGTGGTTGTGAATGTTTATGTCCCTCACTACCCCTGCCCTCCCCACTTATACATTGAAAACTTAACCCCTAAGATGATAGTATTAGGAGGTGGGGACTCCAGGGGGTGATTAGGTCATGACAATAGAGCCTTCAAGAATAAGATAAGTGCCCTTGTAAAAGAGGCCCAAGAGAGCTTGTCTGCCTCTTCTGCCTCTTTCACCATGTGAAGACACAGCAAGAAGCACAGTCCATGAGGAACACACCCTCACCAGACACTGAATCTGTCAGTACCTTGATCTTGGACTTCCCAGCCCCCAGATCTGTGAGAAATAAATTATTGTTGTTTTATATGCTACCCAGTTGATGATATTTTGTTATACAGCCCAAACAGACTAAGACAGCTTTAAAGTCAAATTATTGACTTTGAGGAGAGGGGAGTTTAATGTAATTCTTATAGCACCAAGAAACCCACCCCACAGACTTTCCCTGCAAATCCTGTCCCTAGAGAATGGTATTCCAGATACACTATTTTCCATTTCAACACGGTGCTCAAATTCGGTCACTGATTACAATTTTCTTTAAATATGTCATCTTTAAAGTGCTGCCCAAATTATTCAACAGGATTTTTATTACATCTGGTACCCACTCCGATATCTTTTTCTGGTGGTGAATCATCAAGAAGAAAGCATAATACAACTTAAAAAAATTTGTTTTTCAGAC
The DNA here is from genome assembly GCF_000951045.1 of Mandrillus leucophaeus. Classification (NCBI taxonomy): domain Eukaryota; kingdom Metazoa; phylum Chordata; class Mammalia; order Primates; family Cercopithecidae; genus Mandrillus; species Mandrillus leucophaeus. The sequence continues at coordinate 1,445,030 of NW_012102632.1, read as the reverse complement.
AAAGTAGTTGATAAGATGTATGGTTTGGAGTTTGGTTGGAGATTCTCTGGACAGGCACAGTCAGAGGAACTGCAATTACAATGCAGGGTTTGTCTCTGCCCCTCCAGCTCCTAACATATGTGGGGTTGGCCAGAAGGCCTGCAAAGGAGGCATCTGGCAGCTGGGTTTCTTTTCTGTGGAAATGAAAAGAGAAAGGAGTATCCTTGTTAGGCAGACACCCGCATTATTGATGGTCAGTAAATAAGGGCAGGAGGAGGGTTAGCTGTCTGTACAATAAGCAATTCAAGATCATGTCAGAATGTGATTGCTTTGGGGAAAGGTCAAGCAAACAGTAGGAATAATGGACTTATTGTTACTTCAAGGTTGCTTATAGCATCTCTTAGTTGTAGTTTAATTACAGGAAAGTATAAAGTAAAAAATATGACTCTGGATGTACTCACATACATATATACATAAATGAACACACAAAAGAATAAAAAATAAGAACCTCTAAGCAGATAGAATAGCATATGCAAAGGTCCTGGAGTGGAGGTAGCACTGTGAGTGTGAGGGAGTGAAATTGAGGGTGGAGTGTAGCCCAAAATAAGGCTGGAGAGGCAGGTAGACTGGACATGGCAGTACCTTGTAGGTCATAGTAAGAAGTTGGGGTGGGTTTTTTCTTGGAGCAGTGGAAAGACTTTGAAAGTATATTATGCAGTGTGTGTATGTGTGTGCACGTGTGCATTTGTAAAATGATTAGATTTACATTTTGAAAAGACACCTCTGACTACAAAATGAGGAATGGACTTGGGCAAGGTGGGGAGAACAAGAGAGGACATACGAGGAACGATTTACAGGCTACCGAAAAATTCCAGCCAGAGGTCATGCTGGAGGCATTCGTATCAGGGTGGTGAGGGAGGTGGTGAGTTATTTAATCTGTCCCTTGCTATTGGCTTGTTTGGTTGTTTTTGTTTATTTTGTCTAGCTGTTATAAGAACCAGAAGTTGGCCAAGAGCATTCTTGCTTACATGTGATCTTGGTAGTCTTTGGTCAGTGTAACTGTAGGGTAAACTTCTAGTTGTGGAAGATGCATGTGTTTCACAAGTGAATGAGATGTTGGCAGCTATTGCTTAAGTGCCATTCCAAAATGCTGCCTCGATGTATACACCGGCTGTGATAAGAATGCCAGTGATTTCATGCCCTTGCTAGTGTTTGTATTTTTGCCAATCTGAAGGATGAAAAATGGTATCTTATTTTATTTTCTATTTCATTTTTTAAAATGATAAATGTGGTTAAATATTTTCAAATGCTAATTTAGTCGTTTGTATCTATTTTTCTGTTACGAGTCTGTTAACACACTTTGCCCTCTTTTTAATCAGATTGATGAGTTTTTTCTTACTGATTTGTATACATTCTTCATAAATTAAAAAGTTATCTTGTTTTCATATGTGCTTCAAATATTTTAATCAGTTTGTCATATATATTTTGATTTCATTTATAATTTTTTTTGCTGTATAAAAGCCAAACATTTTTCTGTAATGAAATTAATTTTTTCCTTTATGTCTCTGGGCTTAGGAGGTGTTCATCCTAGAAGATTATAATAAATTATTTATTTTAAAAGTCTTATCATTTGTTTTTTGTTTAGAATTTTGATCCATAGAGTATAATTGAAGTCAAGGAATGTGATGCTTTCAGCTTTGTTCTTTGTGTTCAGGATTGCTTTGGCTATTCAGGTTCTCTTTTGGTTTTATATGAATTTTAGTTTTTTTTCTAATTCTGTGAAAAATAACCTTGGTAATTTGATAAGCATTGTGTTGAATCTGTATATTGCTTTGGGCAGTATGGTCATTTTAACAATATTGAGTCCTCCAATCCATGAGCATGGGATTTTTCCGCTTGTTTGTCATTTATGATTTTGTTCACCAGTGTTTTGTAGTTCTTCGTGTAGAGATCTTTCACCTCCTAGGTTAAATGTATTCACATATTTTATATGTTTTTAAATAGCTATTGTTAGCGGGATTGCCTTTTTGATTTGGTGCTCAGCTGGATTATTTTTGGTGTATAGAAATGCTACTGATTTCTGCACAATAATTTTGTATCCTAAAACTTTGCTAAATTTGTTGATCAAATCTTAGAGTTTTTGGTGGAGTCTTTAGGGTTTTCTAGATATAAGATCATGTCATCAGCAACAAGAATAATTTGACTTCCTTTTTTCTAATTTGGATGCCTTTTATTTTTTTCTCTTGCCTGATTGAGCAGGTGAGGACTTCTAGAATACAAGTTAAGTAAGAGTGGTAAAAGTGGATATTGTTGTCTTGTTCCAGTTTTTAGAGAGAATGCTTTCAACTTTTCCCCATTAAGTATGATATTGGCTGTGGGTTTGTCATAGATGGCCTTTATTATGTTGAAGCATGTTCCTTTATGTCTAGTTTGCTGAGAATTTTTATTATGAAAGGATACTGAATTGTATCAGATTTTTTTCTGCATCTATTGAGATGATCATATGGTTTTTGTCCTTAATTCTGTTAATGTGATGTATCATGTTTATTGATTTGCATACATTGAACCATCCTTGCATTACTGGGATATATCTCACCTGATCATGGTATATTATCTTTTTGATGTGTTATTATATTCAATTTGCTACTATTTTGTTGAGGATTTTTGCATCTATATTAATAAAAATGTTGGTCTACAGTTTTCTTTTTTTGTTGTGTCCTGGTCTGTTTGGTATCAGGGTGATATTGGCCTTGTAGAGTGAGTTAGGGAGACTTCCTTTCACCTCAGGTTTTTGGAATAGTTTCAGGAGGATTGGTGTTAATTCTTCTTGGTATGTTTGGTAGAATTTGACTGTGAATTCATCTGGTCCTAGGCTTTTATTGGGGGAAGATTTTTTTATTACTGATTCAGTTTTGCTACCAATATTGGTCTGTTCAGGGGTTCTATTTCTTCCTGCCTCAATCTTGAGGGGTTGCATGTTTCCAGGAATTTGTCCATTTCCTCTAGGTTTTCTAGTTTGTGAGCATATAGTTGTTCATAATCTTTTGTATTTCTGTGATATTATTAGTAATGTCTCCTTTTTCATTTCTGATTGTATTTATTAGGATCTTCTCTCTTCTCTTGGTTAGTCTAGGTAATGGTTATCAATTTTTTTTTTTTTTTTTTTGAGACAGAGTCTCACTCTGTTGCCCAGGCTGCAGTGCAGTGGTGCGATCTCAGCTCACTGCAACCTCTGTCACCCAGGTTCAAGCAATTCTCCTGCCTCAGCCTCCTGAGTAGCTGGGATTACAGGCACCCACCACCACACCTGGCTAATTTTTGTATTTTTAGTAAAGACGGGGTTTCACCATGTTGGCTAGGCTGGTCTTGAACTCCTGACCTCAGGTGATCTGCCCACTTCAGTCTCCCAAAGTGCTGGGATTACAGGTGTGAGCCACTGTGCCTGGCCATGGTTTATCAATTTTATCTTTTTGAAGAACCAATTTTTGTTTCATTGATCCTTTGTATTTTTTTTGTCTCTATTTCATTTAGTTCTACTCTGATCTTTGTTATTTCTTTTCTCCTGCTAACTTTGGGTTTGGTTTGTTTTTTCTTTTCTATTATACTGCAAAACTGTAGTAACCAAAATAGCATTATACTGGTATGAAAATAGACACATAGATCAACGGAACAGAACAGAGAATCCAGAAATAAGGCCACTTATCTACAATCAGCTAATCTTCAACAAAGTCAACAAAAATATACACTAGGGAAATGACACCCTCTTCAATAAATGTTGCTGGGAAAATTGAATAGTCATCTGCAGAAGAATGAAACTGGACCCATACCTTTTACAATAAAAAAATTCACTAAATTGGATTAAAGACCTAAACATAAGACCTGAAACTATAAAAATCCAAGAACAAAACCTAGGCAAAACTCTCCTGGACACTGGCTTAGGCAAAGAATTTATGACCAAGTCCTCAAAAGCAAACACGACAAAAACTAAAATAGACAAATGGAACTTAAACTAAAAATCTTCTGCACAACAAAATTAAAAATCATTAGAGTAAACATAACCTACAGAATGGAAGAAAATATTTTTAAACTATGCATCTATCCAACAAAGGGTTAATATCCAGATTCTACAAGGAACTCAAACAATTCAATACGAAAAAACAAAAGAAAAAAACAAAAACCATAATTGAAAAGTAGGCAAAGGACATAAACAGACATTTTCCAATGAAAGGCATACAAGTGACAAATGAACATATGAAAAAATGCTCAACATCACTAATCACCAGAGAAATGCAAATTAAAACCACAATGAGATACCATCTTATACTAGTCAGAATGGCTATTAAAAAGTCTAAAAACAACAGATGTTGGCAAAGATGCAGAGAAAGATGATGCAGAGAAACATGTTGGCAAGGATGCTTGTACACTGTTGGTAGGAATGTAAATTAGTACAACTTTTGTGGAAAACAGTATGGAGATTTCTCAGAGAACTAAAAATAGAACTATCATTTGATCCAGTAGTCCCACTATTGGGCATATACCCAAAGGGAAAGAAATAATATATTGAAAAGATACCTGCACTTGTATGTTTATTGCAGCACTATTCACAGTAGCAAAGATGTGGAATCAACCTAAATATTTATCAATGGAGGAATAAAGAAAATGTGATATATATATGTGTATATATATGCATACACATAACTGTATATAATGCATTATATATTATTTATGTATATATACACATACATAATATATATACACATGCACTTACACCATGGAATACTACTCAGCCATAAAAAAGAATGAACTCATGTCTTTTGCAGCAACATGGATGAAACTGGAAGCCATTATCCTAAGTGAAATAACTCAGAAGCAGAAAGTCAAATACCACATATTCAATTATAAGTAGGAGCTAAACAGTGGCTACACATGGACACACAGAGTGGAATAATAGACATATGAGACTACAAAAGGGTGGGAGTGGGGTGAGGACTGAGAAATTACCTCAGTGGAATAATAGACATATGAGAAATTACCTATTAGGTACAATGTTCACTATTTGGGTGATGAGTACACTAAAGGCCCAGACTTCACCACTGTGCCATATATGCATGTAAGAAACCTGTACTTGTACTCCCTAAATATAGAAAAA
>NW_012102632.1:1420330-1439852 GCF_000951045.1 Mandrillus leucophaeus | reverse complement strand
GTAAAAATAGGTTTTATTATTATTATTATTATACCTAGATAATATATTTTAGGAATAGTTCTTTCCATTCTCTACAAGTCCATTACTCTTTTTTTCACCTGAGTATTCTGCATGATAAATTTTATTTTTACAGATAAATTATAGTTCTTGTTCAGTTTCCAAACAAAATCTCTTGATATCATATTTTCTAGATGGATTTTCCAGATAACTTTTTCTAGATAAATTTTGATTCTTAAGTTTCAAAACAACGTTTTTAATATTGTCTTTGGAAACTCATGACTATAGAAATGATTCAAAGAAAAAATAAACATTTCCGATCAGAGATGAAGATATGTTTCCATTTACTCGTATTTTAAAAGGTTTCTTTCTATAGGTTCTAAACAAATTCCTGCCTAGTTTATTACTAGGTATTTTGTCTTTGTACTTATTGTTGTACCGCGGGAGATTTTTTCCATTATACTTCATTATTTCAATAGAAAAATAATTTTTGTATATCACTTGTGTAACTAGTCACCTTATCAAGTTCTCTTATTTTTTAAATTGATATTTCTATTAAGATATAGTTCACATTCCATAAAATTCACTCTCTCAAAGTGTACAATTTAGTACACTTTAATATTCACAAAATGTGCAACCATCACCACTATCTAATTCAAGAACATTTCACCACTCCACAATGAAACCCTATACCCATTAGCAGCCACCCCCAACCCCTTCCCCAATCCTCAGCCCCTAGCAACCATTAATCTGCTTTCTGTCTCTATGGATTTGCCTATTCTGGACATTTCATATAGTGGAAATCATTCAATATGTGGTCTTTTCATCTGGCTTCTTTTACTTAGTATATTTTCAAGGTTCATCCATGTAGTAGCATGTATCAGTATTTCATTCCTTTTTATGGCTGAATAATATTTCGTTGTATAGATATAACACTTTATTTACCAATTGAAGGAAACTTTCGTTGTCCTCACTTTTTGGCTATCTTGAGTACTGCTACTATGAACATTTATGTCTTTGTGTGGACATTGGTTTTTATTTATCTTGGGTAGATATCTAGGAGTAAAATTGCTGGGTTATGGTAACTTTGTGTTTAACTTTTTGAGGAACTACCAAAATGTTTTGCAAAATAGCTGTAACATTTTACATTTCCACCAGCAATGTATGAGGCTTCAAATTTCTCCACATTCTTGCTAATAGTTTTTATTGTCTATCTTTTTGATTACAGTGGAAGTGAAATGATATTTTATTGTGGTTTTGATTTGCATTTCCCTAATGACTAATGATGTTGAACATCTTTTCATGTGTATATTGGCCACTTGTTTATTTTCTTTGGAGAAAAATCTATTCAGAGCCTTTGCCCAATTTTTTTTTAATTTTTAAATTTTTTTTTTGTTTTTTGTTTTTTGGTTTTTGGGTGTTTTGAGACAGAGTCTTGCTCTGTTGCCTAGGCTGGAGTGCAGTGGCACCATCTCTGCTCACTGTAACCTCCACCTCCTCGGCTCAAGAAATCCTCCCATCTCAGCCTCCCGAGTAACTGGGACTATAGGCATGTGCCACCACACCCAACTAATGTTTGCATTTTTTGTAAAGACTGGGATTTGCCATGTTGCCCAGGCTGGCCTCAAATTCCTGGGCTCAAGCAATCCTCCTGCCTTGGGCTCCCAAAGTGTTAGGATTACAGGCATGAGCTGCCACATCTGGCCGTTTGCCCAGTTTTTAGTTGGGTTATTTGTCATTTTATTATTGAGTTTAAGGGTTATTTACATATTCTAAATACAAGTAGTTTATCAAATACACAATTTACAAGTATTTTCTCCCATTCTGTGGCTTGGCTTTTTACTTTCTTGATAGTATTTTTTGCAGCACAGAATTTTTAAATTTTGATAAAGTCAAATTTGTCTATTTTTTTAGTTGCTTGTGTTTTTAATGCCGTATTTAAGAAACTATTACCCAGTACAAGGTCATAAAGATTTACACCTATGTTTTCTCCTAAGAGTTTTACAGTTTTAGCTCTCATATTTAAGTTTTTTGGTTTTTTTTTTTTTTTTTTTTTTTGAGGCAGGGTTTTGCTCTTGTTGTCTAGGCTGGAATGCAATGATGTGATCTTGGCTCACTGCAAACTCTGCCTCCCGGGTTCAAGCACTTCTGCCTCAGCCTCCCACATAGTTGGGATTACAGGCATGCACCACCATGCCCAGCTAATTTTGTATTTTTAGTAGAGACAGGGTTTCACCCTGTTGGCCAGGCTGGTCTTGAACGCTTGACCTCAGGTGATCCATCTGCCTCAGGTTTCCAAAGTGCTGAGATTACAGGGATGAGCCACCGCACCTGGCCTTATTTAGGTCTTTGATCCATGTTGAATTAATTTTTCAGTATGGTGTAAGATAAGGATCCAAGTTCATTGTTCTGCATGTAGATATTCAATTGTCCCAGCAGCATTTGTAGAAAAAGTTATTCTTTTCCCATTGAATTGTTTTGGCAGTTTTGTAGAAAATCATTGACCTCAAATGCGAGGGCTTACTTCTAGACTCCTGATTCTGGTTTATTGATCTATGTGTCTCTCCTTGACCCAGTACCACACAGTCTTGCTTACTATTGTTTTGTAAGTTTTGAAAACTGGACGTATGAGTCACCCATCTCATTTCGTCATTTTAAGTTATTCTTTTAATGAATTGCCAACATTCATTTGCTGACTAAAAAAAAATGGAGACTGGATGCAGTGATTCATGCCTATACTCCCAGCACTTTGAGAGGCTGAGGCAGGAGGATCACTTAAGGCCAGGAGTTTGAGACCAGCATGGGTGACACAGCAAAACTCTGTCTAAAAAACTAAAACAATTAGCTGGATGTAGTGGTGCACACAGGTAGTCCTGGCTAGTTGGGAGCCTGAAGTGGGAGGATCACTTGAGCCCAGAAGTTTTAGGCTGAAGTGAGCTATGATTGTGCCACTGCACTCCAGCCTGGCTGACAGAGCAAGACCTTATCTCTGAAAAGGAATAATAATAAAATAAAATTAATAAAGATTTTGGGTCAATATTTATAAGTGTACTTCATCAATGGGGAGAGATCCAAAAACTGATTGACTATGGGCCACATTCAGTTGGCTGACAAACTTTTTGTCCTATTGATATTTCAAAATAGGGGCATTAAACAGAAACACCTGGATCTACAGCTTCTCTTGATTAACCATGTTGCTTCACTAAAAAGGCTGATGGGGTGGAGAGGTGGTAGTTTCCTTTGCACTGATGATGCTTCCCAATCTCCAGTATTGCCACTCACAAATGTTCAGTCCTGTGCTTTTAGGTGGTCAGTGTCACCTGTCTTAGTCACCTTCCTAGATTGTGAGCCCATTTAAATTTGTGACTTCTCTCAGTTTTCTTTTTTATTCTTTTGTTTTCAGGTATTTGAGGCTGTGGAACAGTGAAAGTGACATCAGGATGAAGCGCTCTTTGAAGGATTGGAAGAGTCACTTGTGAAAATGTTGATGTGGTGCTTATTAGTAGTAGTATCTCTTTCACCTTTTAAAAAATAATTTTCCCTCTCCCAGCTTGGCCCTCCCTGCATGGCTATAGTCTGAGAATAGCTTACAGGCTCCTCTGCGTCCCTGGACCCAAGGATACAGTGTGGGAAGGAGGAAATGTCAGAGAGTTTTTCTCGGCCTTGACTGAAGACCTGGACTTGACTCTGATCTGAAAGATTGTTTATCGGGCCATTCCAGGGCTCCCTCCACAAGCAGGAGGGGTTGTATCTTTTTCCTGGGTGATTGCAGTGGGGGACCCCTCTTTGACTTCATGTCATTCTTCTAACTCAGCTTTGAGGCCTGGAGTCTGTTCTTACAGCCCTCAGGCCCCTTACCCATTCCACTGGGTGCCCCGCTACTGGTGTGGTAAGTCAGGGCCCTATCAACATTGGTTTTTATTGTACATTTTCCCCAGGCCACACAATCACCTACTTAGATCAACGTCACTCCAAATTGGAGGCTATCAGTGAGAGTTCTCAGGCCTCTCCTCACCCCACCAGCTTCCTCAGCACTTCCATCCATACAGTGGGGAGAGCAGAGGAGTGGGTTGGGATTTATGCCACATTGCTCCCACATCTTTCATCTCTTCCCCTTGTCATCATTTTTGGAAGTTTATGGTTTCTGGGGTTAAGGAAGGTTGAGTTTGTGGAAGTCCATGTAGTGGCAGCAAATTATCATAGATGTTTTTCACAGTGGAGATGCTCCCTGAATAGATCTAGAATCAGAGAAGGAAAGTTGGCTTGTGGAGTGATCTAGAGCAATGACCCTTAGTTATCCTATAACCGCCAGAAACAATTTGCTTAGATTAAAATTCAGCCTTCTAGACAAAGTATTTTGTAAAAACAAAACAAAACAAAAATGATTCAATTGCATTGATTTATGCCTGCTTGAGAAAGGACTCATGAGTCTATGAGGGGGGAACACAGATGAAGCAGTCTTAGATATTTCTTAACCCAGACCTTCTGCCTCTGTGGCCATTGTAGCCAGAAAGTGCACTTTGACGACCACTTTCTCAGAGAACAGTGACTGAATAAACATGAGCTGTGGTGGAGGGGAATTGTAGACCTCTACTACTTTTCTTTGCTCAGCCCTTCTCCTTGTTACGTGGTAACAGAACTTGACCTCCTGGCCAAAAGGATGGGCACACAACCCAAGCTAGGGAAATAAAAATCCTCTTCTAGGATATTTTCAAATTGGGACTGGGAGAGAGAAGCCTGCTTTTCTCAATGTGAGAGTGTTGTGAAGGCATAAGCCATGGTCCACAGTGAAAGTGAATCTGAAGCAAATGAAACCAGTATAAGGAACCACAAGAGGAAGAGAGAGCTCAGGGTTCCAGTAATTTCTGAAGCTGGCTCCATCGCTGACTTTCCCATGACTTGGTTATTGAGTTGATTAATTCTGCTCTTGACTAAGCTCATTTATATCGGGCTTGGAGAGTGTGCTGACTAACGGAAGGCAGAACAACTCCTCAGGGATGCAGATGTATGAAGCTGGATAACTGCAACCACATTCATCACCTTGGCCCTGCACTCTGATTCCTAAAGAATCTGAGGCATTGCTTTGTCATGGGAGATTGGAGTGCAGATTCTTTGAATTAGCATTTCAGTGTGACTGTTAATCGCTTTAGTGAGCATGGTCTCTATTCTTAACTTTTCATATTTGATTTTACAAAAATGGTTATTAAAGTAGATGATTGAGAGATTAAGGTATCAGAAGAAAGATGAGTCTATTCACAGTTTTCTTATGGAGATGCTAATCCTCAAGGTATATAATGTGGCTGTGGTGTGGTGTGGAATAGGAAGGGCCCTGAGGAACTAATCCTCATCTCAAAGCCATTGTAAACCCTTCATGGGGCTGAGCCATTCCTGGTCCTCAATGTTGGCCAAGGGATCCCTCAAGTTCACTCAGGCTTGATCCCACTGCCTTTCCCTCCTAGGCATGTGCATCTCTACTAGGGGTTGGATGTAAGGTATGAGTGAAAGAAGGGACATGTGGATGGCCCTACCCTCGACCAGTAAAACAGATTCTCTAGGAGGTAGGGCGAAGCACTCATAGGGTTTCCCAGCTCCTCAGATGGTTCCAATGGGCAACCAGGGTTGAGAGCCATTGCATTATGCCATGCTACCTGCCTCAGTGCCATTTCTAGTTTCTCAGAGTCATTCTCACGTCCCCTCCTTTATTCTTACTTTACATTCAACCCCTAGCATATCCTGTTGGACTTACCTTCAAAAATGTGTCCAGAACCCCACCACTGCTCATGGCCTCCACTACTACTATCCTACATGCATCTCCTAGCTGGACCATTCAGTTGCCTTGTTTCTGATCTTCCTGCAACTATCCTCACCCTGCCCCACTGTCCTCTATCAATATAACAGCCTGATGATTTTGCAGTATATGTCAGATCATGCCATGCCTGGCTCCCATATCATCAGAGTAAAACTCAAAGTCCTATCCAGGGTCCACAATATCCTCTCTGATATGGCTTCCCTTCCTCTCTGGCTTCAGGTCCTACCAATTCTCCTCCATACTTTCTCTGCAGCCACGCTAGATGCTTAGCTATTATGGAGCATGTAAACAGTCTTCTGACCCAGGGCCTTTGCACTTGCTATTCTCTGCCTCACAGCTCACTTGTTCAGTTTCTTTGTGTCTGCTCACATACCCCTTATCTAAGAGGCTGTCCCAGACTACCCGTCTACAATAGCAGCCCCATACTGTGCTATATATTGGTCTCTCTCCCTGGAGAAGCCTTTACTCTCCATCCCTTCACCTTTCTTCTTGGCACCTAATACCACCTAATGTATTTATTTATTTATTTTGTCTGTCTGTCTTCACTAGAATGTCAGTTCCATGAGAGCAAGGACTTGGTTTTGTTCACTGTTCTCTCCCTAGAACCTGAAATAGTGTCTCTTCAATGATCATTTGTAGAATGAATGAATATTATGCAATGTTGTTTCCTTCCTTCCTTCCTTCCTTCCTTCCTTCCTTCCTTCCTTCCTTCCTTCCTTCCTTCCTTCCTTCCTTCCTTCCTTCCTTCCTTCCTTTCTCTCTCTCTCTCCCTTTCTCCCTTTCTCTCCCTCTCCTCTCCTCTCCTCTCCTTTCTTTTGATGGCGTCTGGCTGTGTCACCCAGGCTGGAGTGCAGTGGTGCGATCTTGCCTTACTGCAACTTCCGCCTCGCAGGTTCAAGCAGTTCTCCTGTCTCAGCCTCGCAAGTAGCTGGGACTACAGGCACACACCACCATGCCCGGCCAATTTTAGTATTTTTGGTAGAGACAGGAGTTGGCCTGGCTGGTCTCGAAGTCCTCACCTCAAGCGATCCGCCTGCCTCAGCCTCCCAAAGTGCTGGAATTACAGGTGTGAGCCACTGTGCCCAGCTGCAATGTTGTTTTCTAATATAAGAAATTAAAAGGGAAAATATGGCTAAGAAAAAGAAAATAAACCTATGGGCAAAGTTAATGCCTAGAATATGTTCCATATATCTCGTATGTTTCACTAAAAGGCTTGAATGCAAATTTGGCTTTTGGCTTTTAGCAACAAAGGTAAAAAGGAAGACAGCATTAATTGTAGAATTTAGTGACCATAAAAAAAAAATAAGGCTGCTACACAAGTGAAACAGAGCTATTCCTAATACTAAGATAGAAGACACATGATCAATTTATTCCTCATTAGAGGATACAGTGTGAGAAAGTGAATAATATCCTTGAAATAAATACAGTGAATTTCTCAAAGTTCTTTGATCCTTGGAGACTGTGAAGTCAAGATTGTTGTTTGAGGGAAGTGCTCTATTTGCCTTTAACAGTATTTAAATATTTACATTAAACCTATATCTAGCTGCCAGATAAAACTTTTTTTTTTCCTAAATTCCCCCGATATCCAGGTTTTTGTCCAATTCATCAACAAACCCTTCTGAGCATCAGAGAGGATGCCCTATACTACTGCCAAAGGAATTTGGATCCTCTCCAGGGTGACCAAACATCCTGGTTTTCCTGGGACAAGGGGGGTTACTGGGATGTGAACCTTTCCATGCTAAAACCAGGAAAGTTCAGGCACACTGGAATAAGTTGGTCACTGTACTATTTGTCTCTGATTTGTTGCCTTGGTTCTCTTGTGAAACATTCATGAAGTTAAAGAATGGATTACTTTGAGTCTTTGCAAATGGAGGCATGTAATGGTAGGTATGCTGAGCTCTTATTTTCTTTTTCTGACCCACACTTAGATAAATAGGGCAGAATTTGAAATGCAAGATAACATTCTGGAGCCCAAGATCAAGTGTTCAAAAATAAGTGAGAAGCCTGGGCACAATGGCTAATGCCTCTAAAGCCAACACTTTAGGAATACAAGGCAGGAGGCTCACGGGAGCTTAGGAGTTCAAGACCAGCCTGGGCAACATAGTGAGACCCCCCCGTCTCTACAAAAAAATAAAAAAAAATTACCTGGGCATATGGTGTGTGCCTGTGGTCCCAGCTACTCAGGAGGCTGAGGTGAAAGGATTGCTTGAGCTTGGGAGGTGAAGGCTGCGGTGAGCCATGATCATACCACTGCATTCCAACCTGGGCAACAGAGTGAGACCCTGCCTCAAACAAACAAATAACCACAACTGAAAAACCTAAAATGTAAATGGGTAAGCAGAAGGACATCAGGCAGTTTTGAAATGCAAAGGCCTACGGGTAGGCTCAAGTTAAGGGAGATGTACAGCACATGGTGACAGGAGAGCAGGAGACAAACAAGGCTCCAGGAGGCCAAAGAAGGAGAGAAGCCACTGTTCTCCTGGTGGTGGGCTGGAAAGCTACACAGGAAGGAAGCCTCCATCTGAGGACCGACCTCCGTGCTGGGTGTAGAGGCTGCTTTACTTTCAGCTCTGAACAGGGCAGCTCAGCAGAGGCCTGTCTTATGCCATCTTAAACCCATTCAGAAATGGCAACAGTGGCCCCATTAGATATTTAAACAGGATGGGCTTAGGTTGTCATAGTTAGGTTCCCTGACCACTGGACCTGTTTCATAATTTAAAGTCTCAGGCTCTTTCCTGTGACTCACAGTGAAGCCTTGGGTTTCAGGAAATTGTTAAAGAGGTGTTCCTACGTCTTCGACTCAGTTATACACCTTCTAAAATATAGGGTAGATAAAGAAGGGGGAAAAAAATGACTGTCTTTTAATTTCCACAAGTCCAGAGATGATGTTGATATTTAATAAATGGGTCTTCCAGTTTTTCATATGCATAGATATTTTGAAAACCTGGGGTGATATTATTTTATGTTATAACCTGTTTCTTCGTGTATATGGTTTCTAAGCATAAAATATACACATAGACACACATATGAAATTAGAAGCACATTGTATACCTAGTTAAGGATCCTGCTTTCCATGTTTGTAATGTGCCAATTTTGCATGTCATTATTATGTCTCTTGGAAATATACCTTTTATGGTACACAATATTCCTTCATGTGGTGTAAAATGATCTGCTTAAGCGTCTCTCTATTGGGTACTTTAACTCTTTTCAATTTTTTTATGTTAAATGTAACACCACAGCATTTTTTTTTTCTTTTCTTTTGAGATGGAGTCTCGCTCTGTCACCCAGGTGGGAGTACAGTGGCTCAGTCTCGGTTCACGGCAAACTCCGCCTCCCAGGTTCAAGCGATTCTTCTGTCTCAGCCTCCCAAGTAGCTGGGACTACAGGCGCACGCCACCACGACCAGCTAATTTTTGTATTGTTAGTAGAGACAGGGTTTCACCATATTGGTCAGACTGGTCTCGAACTCCTGACCTCAGGTGATCCACCCACCTCGGCCTCCCAAAGTGCTGGGATTACAGGTGTGAGCCACCGCGCCTGGCCATGTGTTTTTTTTAGTCCTAATTCTTCCTTTCTCTCCTTAGAACAAACCCCATCATGAAATTGTGGATGTCCTTCAGGTCTGTGCTTTTTATGCTTGTATTACATTTGACATCCCTGAAAACAATAGATAGTATTATTTTTTTGCATATTTTTGTAAATAAAAAAACATACCATTGCATATATTCTGCAATTTCTCTTTTTATAAACTGAAGATTATACTTTTGAGATTTTTCCATTTGGATACTTAGATTTAGTTTTTTTAGTTGCCGTGTAATAGTCCGACGAGTGAATATATTCCATCATTTTGTCATTCCTCTATTGTAACACCTGGTACTGCCTGATATTTTATTTTATTTTATTTTTATTTTTATTTTTGTGTTTATTTTTATTTTATGACAGAGTCTTACTCTGTTGCCCAGGCTGGAGTGTAGTGGCACAATCTCGACTCACTGCAACATCTGCCTCCTAGGTTCAAATGATTCTGCTTCAGTCTCCTGAGTAGCTGGGATTACAGGCACATGCCACCATGCCCAGCTAATTTTTGTGTTTTTAGTAGAGACAGAGTTTCGCCATGTTGGTCAAGCTGGTCTTGAACTCCTGGCTTCAAGTGATTCCCCTGCCTTGGCCTCCCAAAGTGCTGGGGTTACAGGTGTGAGCCACCACTCCTGGCCATTGCCTGATCTTTAGTCTCAGAGACTTTCATTCTGTTCTCCTCCAGCCCACCATACACAGAGTACTGTAATCTCTCTGAAATGTAGTTGTAGGTTGCATTTCCTGAGTGTAGTCTCTGAGCTGGAGACTAGGAGGAAGGAAATTTATTGGAGAGTATTCCTGCAGCCGACACTGGTGGAAGAGATGGGAAGGAAGCAGGATGGGTAAGAGGGAAAAACTAGGCCATGGTACAGCCTCAGGAGGTCCCAGCCAACCCCACAGCAGCATCTGAAGCTGGAATGACCCTTTGAAGTTGCCTTGAGATGGGGTGAACATCTAACAGTCATTGGATGTGAACTGCCCTGGAAGCAGGTGTGGACTTTGGGCAAAGTGGTTCTCTTTAGCTGAGGTGCTTTCCAGAGAAAGCTGACCAGTGGCTGCATGTCCAGCAGCAGTGGAGGGAGGGCTCAGTTCTTCAGTCAACCTGAGAAGCACATCTCAGCATTCCCTGCGGTTGTCTTGTTACTTCACTGCCTAGAGAATCAGGTGCTTCCTGCAATTGTTTGGAGGGCTGAGATTTCCAAGGGAAACTGCGCCATGCATGGCCCTCTCCTCCAGTCCTACTGATCCAGGCCTTGGAGTGTTTTGTAGATCTGCTGCAGATTCTGTCCACTCACAATTTAGGAGTGTTTTTTCCTTACATGCTCACCCTTATTTGGTCTTATCTGTGCTCTATATTTAAAAAAAAAGGTATTGAGTAATTGGCATATGGATTAATTTATTAATGAATTCATCTATTCATTCACAAGTATTTACCTAGTACCTTCTGTGCCCAGGCATGGTTCTAAGGGTTAGAGTCACAGTAGTCAGAACTTATATTCTAAAGGGAAAGGCAGGCAGCAAGCTAACAGATTAATGTATAACATAATGATACATAGGGATATGTTAAATGAAAACAAAATCAGGTTACGGAGATAGAGAATGGAGGAGGGAAAGGACATTATTTTAAATAGTGACCTTGATAGGCATTTCTGGCAAGGTGACATTTGCGCAGAGACTGGAAGGAAATGAAGGAGTGAAAAGTATGAGTATCTGAGAAGAGTGTTCTAGGCAGAAGGCCCAGAATGTGCAAATGTCCCAAGGCAGGAGAGAATCTGGAATGTTCAAGGAACATTAGAAAGGCCAAGGTGGCTGGAGTGGGGCGAGGGAGGGAGGTGTAGGAGGAGATTGTTCATAAGGCAGAGATATGGTTAGGCTTTGTGTCCCCACCAAAATCTCCTGTTGTATTGTAATCCCCATAATCCCCACGTGTCAAGGGAGAGACCAGGTGGCGGTAATTGGATCATAGCGGAGGTTTTCCCCATGCTGTTCTCACGATAGTGAGTTCTCACAAGAGCTGATGGTTTTTATAAGGAGCTCTTCCCCACTTTGCTTGACACTTCTCCTTCCTGCCACCTTGTGAAGGAGGTGCCTTGCTTCCCCTTTGCCTTCCGTCATGATAGTAAGTTTCCTGAGGCCTCCCCAGCCATGCTGAACTGTGAGTCAAGTAAATCTCTTTTCTTTATAAATTACCCAGTCTTGGGCAGTTCTTCATAGCAGCATGAGAACACACTAATATCAGCAGCCAGAGTGAGATCAGGTAGGGCCCTGTAGACCATTGTCAGGACTTTTGTCTTTTACTTGCATTGAATAGGAGCCATGGTTGAGTGTGAGAATACAAGTGACATGATCTGACTTAGGTTTTAAAAGGAGCATCCTAGCAGCCATGTGAAGAATAGAAGCAGAAGGATAAGAATGGGAGCAGGGATTGCAGTCATCTGAAAAGACGTGGCTGGACTGCATCTAGGAGGACTGGACACGTTCCACTAGGGGGTGTGCATAAATGGTGGGGAGGTCCCAGGACTGAGTTTTGTGGCTCCCCAGCATGTAGAGGTCAGGAAGAGGGTGAGGATACAGGAAGAGAGGCCAGCCAGGCGGGAGGAAAACCTGAGATTGAATTGTTGGTGGAAACCACGTGAAGATGGCATTCTGAAAGGCAGGGAAGGACCAGGGGGGGTTAGACACTGCAAAGACCTCACCCTTCCCAATTTGCTACTGCTGATGTGGCGTTTTCCAGATTACAAGTTTTCAGTCATTTCAATTAGCATTTGGGAGGTAGGGGAATTAAACGCAAGCTCATATCTAGATCCTGATTGCCATTGTTGAAAGTGATCAAAGGGAATTCAATGATGTATTTTGAAGAAAGAGGCCACTGTATGGGGCTTTTCCTCTTTTTTTTCAAACCTGTCAAGGACTCTTTTCTGGATGTCAGTTTCAAGGCAGTTCTCTCACGCAGTGGTGCCTGCCTTTCTTCCTAGAACCCTGCAAGGGGAGATTTACGTACTCAGCCTTTTGTTCATCCTGGCTGCACTTGTCCACGGCATAGCGGTTTTTCTCCACTATAAACTACTTCTGCTGAATAACTTTGTTCTACTCGTCTTTACATCCCTCATGGCTTGAAGCCCAGTTTTCCACATTCAGTGCACTCTCATTATATATGGAATGTAAAATTTACTTTTTCTAAATATAATTTTTTTCCTTTATTAAGGCATCAATCCAGTTTTTGGCAGAGGATACACTGGGCTGTATTTATTGGCAATATTATTATCTATGTAAGCAAATAGAAAAGAAATCAGAGCTATTTAGTGAGGTTCAAAGACAAGGAAGTCCCTGGAGTTCCCTTTGGTCTCTGCCTTTTCAAATTGCAGTTGAAACTATTATTCTGGGTAAAGAGAAACAGAACCCAGGGTTCCCTTTGAAGAAGGGAAACCTTGTGCTTCTTGCCTCTTGAGGACATCTACCAGCCTCTCTCATGCAGAAGGAAAGAGCACCCCTGCTTCCAATCAGATGTTAAGTTAGTCCCCTGCAGTATTTGAAAGAGTTTGCTTCTTTTTGTTTGGGAGACATAGCTAGCCTAACTAATCATCAGTCTGGGGCCAAGAGTCAGGCTTCCCCATATCACACACCCCTACAAGCCTGCTTCCTAGCAAAGAAGTGTGCCCTGAGGTTCAGTTTATTCTGGCTGGCTCACACTGCACAGTGCCCCAGCATGTTAAGAAAGGGAGAGAACAGAGCATCAGGACATGGGAAAATTATGACATCAGACTCTGGGAAAGTGACCGAAAGCCTCCACAGACACATAAGTTAGTTCATATTTTTGTAAAGTTTACCACTGCTTTCATACCCTCACATTAGTTCACTTGAGCTGCCAAGATCCCAAGTAGATTAGGCAATATCCATTTCCATTTAAGACAAAAACTGTCTGCATTTACTTTTGCCTGCTAGGATATTGGTATATTTCATACGAAGTGATGGCTTTTTTTTTACTTTAATTTTAGGTTCCAGAGTACATCTGCAGGTTTGTTATATAGGTAAACTTGTGTGATGGAAGTTTGTCATACAGATTATTTCATCACCCAGATATTAAGCCCAATACCCAATAGTTATCTTTTCTGCTCCTCTCTCTCCTCCCACCCTCCATCCTCAAGTAGACCCCAGTGTCTGTTATTCCTTTCTTTATGCTCATGAGTTTTTATCATTTAGCTCCCACTTGTAAGTGAGAACATGTGATATTTGGGTTTCTTTTCCTGCATCAGTTTGCTAAGGATAATAGCCTTTGGCTCTATCCGTCTTCCCAAATGACATGATCTTATTCTTTTTTTTATGGCTGTGTAGTATTCCATGCAGTATATGTATGGCATTTTCTTTATCCAGTCTATCATTGATGGGCATTTAGGTTGATTCCATGTCTTTGCTAGTGTGAATAGTGCTGCAATGAACATTCACATGTATGTATCTTTATGGTAGAATTATTTCTATTCCTCTGGGAACATACCCAGTAATGGTATACACCATTCAATCTGTCAATTGAGGCTAAAATCATCTCAGGACTCTACTGGGGCTTACAGATCTGCTTCCAAGCTCATCTGCGTGATTGGTATGTACACAGAGGAATAGATATCATTCTGCCATAAAGACACATGCACGTCAATGTTCATTGCAGCACTATTCACACTAGCAAAGACATGGCATCAACCTAAATGCCCATCAATGATTGATAGATTGAATAAAGAAAATGTGGTACATATATACCATGGAATACCCAGCGGAATAGGTATATTCTTATACCTGGGGATAAGAGTGATATCCTATTCTTGGGATACCAAATAGATAACCTGGGTTATCTATTCCTGGAATCCTAGGAATAGGATACAGAAACCTGGGTCTAATGGTAGTTCTACCTTTAGCTCTTTGAGGAATCACCACACTGCTTTCCACAGTGGTTGAACTAATTTAAATTCTCACCAACAGTGTATGTGTCCCTTTTTTCCATAACCTTGCCAGCATCTGTTATTTTTTGACTTTTTAGTAATAGCCATTTTGACTGGTGTGAGATGGTGTCTCATTGTGGTTTTGTGACTTTTTGTTTGGACACCTTACTGAGGTGAGGTTGAGAAAGACGAAGCCCCCTAAGCATAGCCTAAGCAGCAGGGGTGAGTTGAGAAACATGAATTTTTTTGTATTATCTTGGAGAAATCTAGAAGCCTGGAAATTAGAGACACTTGGCATACACCCATTTTATAGATGGGGTAGCTGAGCTCAGAGAAGTTAAATAATCTGCCTAAAATATTTTAGAAATTTGAGTAAGAGCCTTAGACCTTGGCCCAAATCTTCTTTCTGCTTTGGGTTGTTCTCTGCCCCTTCCTTCCTTCTTTCCTTCCTTCCTTCCTGCCTTCCTTCCTTCCTTCCTTCCTTTTTTCTTTTTTCTTTTTCTTCCTTTCCTTCCTTCCTTCCTTCCTTCCTTCCTTCCTTCCTTCCTTTTTTCTTTTTTCTTTTTCTTCCTTTCTTTCCTTTCTTTTTCTTTTCTTTCTTTTTTTTTTCTTTCTTTTCTTATTTCTTTCTTTCGAGATGGAGTCTCATTATGTTGTCCAGGCTGGATTCAAACTCCTGGGCTCAAGTGATCCTCCTGCCCCAGCCTCCTGAAGTAGCTGGAACTACAGGCATGCACCACCATGCCTGGTTTCTGTCCTGCTTACTTGTTGTACAGGTGGTCACCTTTTGTCTCTTCCTTCCTAGGCTCTGACCACTTCTGTTTGGGCTATGGCCTCACTTTATTGAAGTGCAAAATAAACAGAATGATATGGTGGGTTCCTAAGTGACAATTTACTAAACTACTGTGAACACTCTTATTCTCAAGGGAAGAGCTAGAGCTCATCATGAAAGTGTGGAATTGGGGTGAGGGGAGCAAGGGAAGCACTGGTTTGGGAAGCAGGGGACTTGGGATCTTGCTTGGTCTCTGCCCCATCGCATTGTTTGATCCTGGGCAAGTCACTTCTCCTCTGTAGATCTCCCTCAGTGAAGAGGTCAAATGAGTTAATGTCTAACGTCCTGTGAAATATCTCTCATCATTCCTCCTAGTATCTGCAGATCACCCATCTCAGTTTGCTTGAGACTCAGAGGAGTTCTCAGGATACAGACTTTCTGTTTTAAAACTGGGACAGTTCCGGGCAAACTGGGATGAGTTGGACACCCTGGTAAGCCTAATCCTCCCAGAGCCATTTGGATGGGTGTGGAGCCAGTCTCCCAGAGGGTACCCTATGATCCTCACCACCTGCTGTTAACAATCTTGTGTAGTCCCACACTGTACCGAGGTTGGTTGGGATAACCAATAGCATATGGCAGAAGCAATGGTATGTCACTTCTGAATTTAGGTTATAGTGTCTTCCATCTGTCATGAGCTCTGCTGTCTTAGTCAATCTCTCTCTGTCTCTCTGATTCTCTGCTGTCTTAGTCAATCTCTCTCTGTCTGTCTGATTACTCACTCTGTGAAAAGCTAGCTGCCATGCTGTGAGCAGCTCTGCGTAGAGGCCCATGTGGTGAGGAACTGAAGTCTCTGGCCAATAACCAGAAAGGAACTGAGGCTTGCCAGTAATCATGCAGATGAGCTTGGAAGCAGATCCGTCAGCCCCAGGAGAGTCCTGAGATGATTTTGCCATCAATTCAAATATTGACTTCAATCTCATGAGCATCCTAAGCCTGAACCTCCAGCTAAACAACTTCCAGATTCCTAGACCTCAGAAACTGTGAGATAATAAATGGTTGCTATTTTAAGCTGCTAAGTTTTAGGGTAGTTTATTAGATAAAATAGATAATGAGCAGATAAGTTGTTATGAGAAAATTCTCAGAAAAAAACAAACAGAATTCCAGTACTCTTATATGGACAGGACAGGGACTTATTTCCCTGGCTATAGTCAATGGTTTGGGATAAGCATGTGATCTAGGACTGGTCCAGTCAGAATGAACTTGGAGATACTGGCACACAAATTCTCTTTTCTGTTTGGCTTTTGGTGCTAACTTGTGAGCCATAAGAACAGAGCCTGGAACTGTCCAGGATGGCGTGAGGTATGGAGGTGAGGGGGTAGAGGAGGACAGTGGAGGTGATCTTGTGAAAGCAAAGTAAGCATGGATTCTAGTCATGTGTGAGTCCCAGGTGAGACTGTACCTGAAGTAGACCCTTGGCCAGTGCAGCTATATATCCCATCTACTCCCTGTTGTTTTAACAAGTTGAGTTTGATTTTCTGTCCCTAAGGATATCTGTCTGAGTCAGTGACTGTTTCCATTTCATAGGTGAGGAAACTGAAGTTCAGAGCAGTGAAGTAACTATCCCAGGGTCATGTAGCTAACAAGTGTCAGAGTCGGAATTGGCTCCAGGCCTTTCTGACAGTAGAGCACTTGCTCTTTTTATAAAGCCATTCTGGCCGATGAATTAGCTTCTGAGAACTCTGGTTTCTAGGAGCTTGAAATTCCTGGAAAGATTGAATAGATCAGGATGAAAAAAAGCTATGAGGCAGGCAAAGTTCATTCAAAATGAATGAGTAGCTCCTTTTTGTGTTCTGGCTGCCATCCTTGACCGAGGAAATGACCAGGCCCCAGAGAGCCTGTGCATGAGCATGTTTTCAGTTTTCAGTGGAGGTCTGAGAGCAGAGCCACAGCATCTCCAGCAGGTTTTTAAAAACTTTTTTTCTGGCATTGGCTCTGGAGCAACAGCAAAGCAACCTACAGAAGGTATATGAGTTTCTATAGGCCAATGAGTTTCTACAGGCCAGTGTTCTAATATGAGAAAAGTTTATGTCTTGCTTATAAAAGCCCCCTGCAGATGTTTCTGGTGGGACAGCTCTTCTGGGCCAGCTTCCATATAAGCACTGACTCAGTAGTTCAGCCACCTTCAACACTTGGCCTCCAAGTTACTATGGAGGGAGAAACATGAGTATAGAGGAGGCACCTTTATTTCTAACTGCTCTGGACTGAAAGTGATGCATCATGACGGTTCACTTTGCATTGGTGAGAACTCCTCATATGGGTTCATTTAGATGTGAGTTGGGAGATGCAGCTTAGCCACATGCCCATAAAGGAGGAATGGGCTTGGTGAGAATCCACCAAGGTTGTGCAGTTTACACCCAGCAGAAGTGGGTGGCTAGAGCCAAAATCTAGACCTTGTTTCACTTGTCACGTTGTTTTCCCTGGTACAGGGTCACATCAACCCAGAGGAAAGGAAACCTGTTTCTTCTCACAAGGGGATAACTTTTGTTTCCCTCATGAGTCAACTTGAAGGATAACTTTAAAAAATTGGTCCATGCAGAAGACTGTCTTTTTCCAATTTGTGTAAGGGAACTATATAAGTTTACTGTAGCTCTGGGTATCCTCAGCCCACAGATCTGGCAGGCAGCTTGCAGCCCATCTTCAGAGTAGGACCAAGAGTCCAATCAGACTCGGGTATTTCCACACTAGCTGTCTTTGAGAATTCCATCAAGTAGATAGAGAACTTCTGATTCAAGGGATTTTATA
This sequence comes from Mandrillus leucophaeus, assembly GCF_000951045.1. Lineage (NCBI taxonomy): Eukaryota > Metazoa > Chordata > Mammalia > Primates > Cercopithecidae > Mandrillus > Mandrillus leucophaeus. The sequence continues at coordinate 1,421,968 of NW_012102632.1, read as the reverse complement.
GAGATTACAATCTTTTTCAAGCTTTATAGAATGTCTGAACTAGGATTGGTTTTAGAGGTTATGTCCTTCTCCTTCCTAATTTTGCAATTGAAGAAACAGTGTCCATCATGTGTTTGCTGTTATTGTTGTTATTGCTATTATTATTACTGCTTCCATATGAGAAGCATATGGGGGTCAAGTCTCAGATCTGTATTCTAAGGGCAGATGGAGAGGCCCATTTTTCTCTGTCCCTACTATTTTGGTGCCCGGTAGATTATGAGATAGAAATCTTGGTGCTGCCGATATAAGCCCATCTTCAGATGGGTAATCCCGATGTCTACCTGAATCTGAGAATTACTATCTTTTATCAGTTCTGAAAAATTCTTAGATATTATATTTTTGTACATTTCCTATCCCCATTCTCTCTTTTTGTAGAGTAGCTGCTCTTTCTGGAACCCCGATTACATATATGTTAGACATTTTCACTCTCTCTTCCATGGCTGCCAACCTATCTTTCATATTTTCATATGTTCTATTTCTGTATATTTGTATGTACTTTTCTGCATAATTTCTCCCTTCTGTTTTCTAATTGACCCATTTATTTTTCTTCAGCTGTGTCTATTCTGCTGTTCAAACTGTAGATGAATTTAAAACCTTAATTTGCCCTATTTTTTACTTCAGTTTTATCTTTTCTTCGTAACTACTTACTCCTTGTTTATAAACTCTTGTTCATTTATCATATTTTGGCATCCACTTACATTTGCTTTATGTTATGTAAATGACAATTCAATATTTGTAGTCTTGGTGGGTCTTATTCTGCTATTGGTGATTTTGGCTGTCTTTTACTCATGATGGCACATTTCTAGCATGTTTTACAGTTTATGATTGGGAAAATCTTGGGGCCTTATCCACAGAACAGTTTTGAAGCTTGGTTCTAACACATATTCATCAAGAGACCATATGAATTTCCTTTTACCAGATGTATAAGAGCACTACTAACTTTTGGCCCGGTGTGGTGGCTCATGCATGTAATCCCAGCACTTTGGGAGGCCGAGGAGGGCAGATATCACTTGAGGCCAGGAGCTGGTGTGCAGCCTGGCCAACATGGTGAAACCCCGTTTCTACTAAAAATACAGAAATTAGTTGGGCGTGATGGCACACACCTATAGTCCCAGCTTCTTGGGAGGATGAGGCAGGAGAAATACTTGAACCCAGGAGGCTGAGGTGGCTCCACAGCACTCCATTCTGGGTGACAGAGTGAGACTCTGTCTCAAAAAAAGAAGAAAAAAAAAGCACTACTAACTTTTAAAGGGTCACTTTAAATGTTTAAGCATTAAAAAAAAAAAAAAATCACTTTACCTATGCCTGTGTCCTGAATGGTATTGCCTAGGTTTTCTTCTAGGGTTTTTATGGTTTTAGGTCTAACATTTAAGTTTTTAGTCCATCTTGAATTAATTTTTGTATAAGGAGTAAGGAAAGGATCCAGTTTCAGCTTTCCACATATGGCTAGCCAGTTTTCCCAGCACCATTTATTAAATAGGGAATCCTTTCGCCATTTCTTGTTTTTGTCAGGTTTGTCAAAGATCAGATGGTTGTAGATATGTGCTATTATTTCTGAGGGCTCTGTTCTGTTCCATTGGTCTATATCTCTGTTTTGGT
>NW_012102632.1:1393375-1419387 GCF_000951045.1 Mandrillus leucophaeus | reverse complement strand
AAGGATCTAGAACTAGAAATACTATTTGACCCAGCCATCCCATTACTGGGTATATACCCGAAGGATTATAAATCATGCTGCTATAAAGACACATGCACACGTATGTTTATTGTGGCACTATTCACAATAGCAAAGACTGGGAACCAGCCCAAATATCCATCAGTGATAGACTGGATTAAGAAAATGTGGCACATATATACCATGGAATACTATGCAGCCATAAAAAAGGATGAGTTCATGTCCTTTGTTAGGGACATGATGCAGCTGGAAACCATCATTCTGAGCAAACTATCGCAAGGACAGAAAACCAAACACCGCATGTTCTCACTCATAGGTGGGAATTGAACAATGAGAACACTTGGACACAGGGTGGGGAACATCACACACTGGGACCTGTTGTGGTGTAGGGGGACGGGATAGGGATAGCATTAGGAGATATACCTAATGTAAATGACAAGTTAAGTTAATGGGTACAGCACACCAACATGGCACATGCATACATACGTAACAAACCTGCACATTGTGCACATGTAACCTAGAACTTAAAGTATAGTTTAAAAAGAAAAAAGAAAAGAAAAACTACCTATTGGGTACTATGCTCACTACCTGGGTCCGACATACCCATTTAACAATCCTACACATGTGCCCCTGTATCTAAAATAAAAGCTGAAATTAAAAAAAAAAAATCACTTTAAATGTTTGGTTTAGGGGCCGGGCGCAGTGGCTCATGCCTGTATTCTAGCACTTTAGGAGGGCAAGACGAGTGGATCACCTGAAGACAGGTGTTCAAGACCAGCCTGGCCAACATGGCAAAATTCTGTCTCTACTAAAAATACAAAAAATTAGCTGGGCGTAGTGGTGGGCACCTGTAATTCCAGCTACTTGGGAGGTTGAGGTGTGAGAATCACTTGAACCCAGGAGGCAGAGGGTGCAGTGAGCCAAGATCATGCCAGTGCACTCCAGCCTGGGCAACAGAGTGAGACTCCATCTCAAATTTTAAAAAAATAGTTTGGCTTAAGGTTTTTCTGGACATGCAGCTAGTATAATTCTGATCTCAGATCTGCATGTTGTGGGGAAGCTTGTGGTTATGAATTCTCAGTGGGACTGTTTTCTTTTTACCTCTTTTATACAGAATCAGGCTGAATAGCCAATTATCCCCATCAGAGATATAAGGTAAGACATGACCAGACCATGCCTCAATCACTTGTCATCAGTACCACATCAGGCATATTCTGATTTATTTCAGGGGAGACCATTGGCATAAAATGTGGAATACAGATCCACACCAGCCCCTGCTTATGGTTCATTGGCTCCCTAAAAGTCTTTTGGTCTCTGCAGTGACTATGAGTGAATAACAGGCCACCCTTCATGCCTAGTGAATGGTTAAACTAGATCTCAGGAACATGCATTACAAGGAAAAAGGGACCACCAGATTCCTCAAAAAGTACATTCAGCCTGGGCATAGTGGCTCATACCTGCAGTCCCAGCACTTTGGGAAGCCAAAGTGGAAGGATCACTTGAGACCAGGAGTTCAAGATCAGTCTGGGCAATATAGCAAGACCCCATCTCTACTCTACACACACACACACACACACACACACACACACACACACACACACACACATTCACATACATACATACACACACACAGACACATTCACTGGAGTAGTAGATAAGAAATGATAAGAGTGAAAGTCAACTGGGATTGGGAGGTTAATTTGGCTGTTTAGAGATATGGTCTAGAAGTTGTAAGGAAGAAAATGTAGGGATGCTGATCCAAACAGTAGTCTGATTTTTCTCTGAGATTATCCCAGGGTGAAGGAGCAGAGATGGCAAATGCTTTAATTGGTGCCGATATGGGCATGAGAAGTTGCTGATGAGAGAATGGGTTGTGTGACTGAGAAGGGGGCTGTAGCAGCATAAGGAAGGAGGTGCAGCCAAGTGGAAGCTGTAAAGGCCTGAGGTCTTGAGGTAGGAGCTGATGTGGAGGGAGTGAGAGCACTAAAGAGATGGGAGGCTGTCGTTTGGATTTAGTCTGAGAGAAGAGAAACAAAGGAGTCACCTTGGGTAGCCCTGGAAAGATAAAGAGAAAAAAGGTGGTTAAAAAAATTAGAGAAGCTGAGATGAGAAGGCAACAAGGTCCCTCTGCAGGAAGCTTTTCATCCATGGTGTAGTCAAGCCATTCTTTTTCTACCCACCACCATTTCTGGTCTCCTTGTGGGGACAAACTTCTGTATTGACAGAGATGAGCATGGAGGAAGCTCTCAAGTGCCCAGGGAATAAAAAATGGCCATGCTGTGTGATTCTTGTTTTTCCATCCCTTTGGCCAGTAGTCAAACTGTCACAAATAAAAATGTCATGGACTCCATCTGGCTGCTTCTAATGGATTTTTTAGGAGTAGAGCAGATGGTTCACCCAGCAAGAAAGAACACTTAAGGTCACTTGCAAGTGGAAAGAGATTTGCATTTGGGCGTGGAAAGGGCCACTGGTATGGAAACATTCACACACGTAAGTTATGCAGAATCCTTTTTGAGGCTTAAATGGAGTCTGAGAAGGGTTTCCTCCCAAGGAATGTTCCCAAGTTCTTCAGCTTCATAGGATTGCTCTTTCATGTAATGTGTCTTAGTTTGGGTTTCACCAGAAGTAGATCTTGAAACAGGGAATTTGGAGCAGATGTTTTATTTGGCAAGGGAACAGAAGAGGTAGCGGGTAGTGAGACAGGGAAGGGAAGGCAACCAATTAAAGGTGCTTTATGAAGCCAGCTGTAACCAAGAGTGACTAGAGCTTCACCCAGAGGGAAATGTCTGAAGTAAATGTAAAAGTACAGCTCAGAGTTGGCCCCTCATTAGGGGCAAGAGAGCTGGGGTATTTATACACTGGGTCCCATCAGTCATTGGTTGAGGGTTGCTCTGAGGTGCAGGCAGAGGGTGTGCATTGATTCCCCTGTTCTTCCATCCCACTGCAATGGTCTTCAGAAAGGCTGCAGTGAGAAGATGCATGGCCTGGCATTTGTAAGTCGGCAGGTGTTATTCACTGAAGTGGGTAGGGCAAGGGTACTACGAACCTCTGCTAGGGTAGTCAAATAAAATAGCTGGGACGCATCTACTTCACATGCTGGGAAGTCCAGCAGCCTCTTCAGAAGTCTCAGAGGATACTAGCGCAGGGGGTGGGAGGACTTGTATTCTCTTGTTTGCTTCTTACTCTGTATTCCTGTTCTTGGTGTATTTTCATCTCTCCATTTGCCAACCCTCCTGCAATGGGAATTGTGATGGCTGCTGTCTTTGATTTGCTTTATCAACAGTATGTGCAGTTCCTTTTCCCAAAAACCTCAAAGCACCAATAACACTTGTGCAGATAAGGGACATTTACTAAGGAATTAGGAATCATAGAGGGGAATTAGAAAACAACTCAGACGAGGCAATTGCTGTCCCACCTTCATTCTGGACCACTTCTTCACCAGATACTTTCCAGATTCCACATCACAGCCTTGTAGCTGGGTTCCATTCTCCTTGGGAGACATGTCTCCATCTTTCCTCTTCTCCAAGACTTGGAAACCCCACAGTCCTTATGTCTTTTTTTTTATTATTATTTTATTTTAATAGGGTCTCACTCTGTTGCCCAGGCTAGAGTGCAGTGGCACAATCTCGGCTCACTGCAGCTTCGACCTCCCAGCTCAAGTGATCCTCCTGTGTCAGCTTCCCTAGTAGTTGGGACCACAGGCACACGCCACCACACTTGGCTAATTGTTTATTTTTAGTAGAGACAAGGTTGACGAGGTCTCACTATGTTGCCGAGGCCGTTCTCAAATGCCTGGGCTCAAGCAATCTGCCCACCTCAGCCTACCAAAGTGCTAGGATTTTACAGGCACCACGCCTGGCCCCTTACATCTTATTCTGTAAGGGAACAATTCCCATATTCCTGTTCCTATGTTATGCAGCTCATTTTCTATTTAGGCTCACCTTTTTAGTTTAAGAAGCCCCACCAACATGTTTTCATGAACAGAAAAGGAATCATTTTCTCCTTAAAAAATAAACAGGCTAGGCGTGGTGGCTCATGTCTGTAATCTCAGCACTTTGGGATTCCGAGACAGGAGGACCACTTGAGCCCAAGAGTTTGAGACCAACCTGGGCACCATGGTGAGACCTCCATCTCTAAAAATAAATTTAAAAATGCAATGAAAAATAAATAGATAAACCAACTAACCAAACAAACAAACAAACAAAAGTGGGTCAAATGGCAGCCAACTTTTAAAGCAAATTTTTCCTTCCCTATGACAAGTGGCTACAACGTGGCATGTGGATGAGTGCATTTTATCAATGATACTCTTGCTATCCCTGGTCAACCACACCATGAGAGACAGATAGCATGCTTCACTTTCTGCTTTTTTCTACTTCAATTTATTTCATGTTTATTTTGAAGATTCAGTGGGACTCATCAATGAGTGTCATGGGAGACACTTAAGAAAATGCTGATACACACAGTTTTTGATTGATTGCAAAAGACAAGGATTTTGTATTCATTCACTTAACCTATTCTGGGCTTCTGCTCAATGCCAGGGACATTGATATGTACTGGGGATGCAGATATGAAAAGATGGTGTCACTCTCCTTCAGATCCTACCGAATGGAAAAAGAGAGACACACAATTCAGAGAGATGCACGATGCTCATTTTGGAGTCGGAATACCTGGGTTTGAGACCTAGGTCTGCTTCTTGCTAATCTCAACACCCTGGAGAAGTCATATACTTTCTTTGAGGAAGACGTGGTCCAGAAAGCTGAACGTTTACCCTTGAGTCCCAACAGGGTAGGGCCTGTAACCCAGGCATACCAGTGCCTGGTTCCACGTCCCTTTCACTGGACCATATGGCCTCTCACTGGCTAGATGGTAGAAGAGAACTCCAAAAGTAGAAAAACAATTGTAAACATGAGCTTGCCTTTATGCCCAGAAGGCTTATACATTGTACAAGTTAAAAGCACACATTTTCTTAAGCATTATTTTTCATGACTATCATTCTGATTAATAAAACAGAGATTTGGAGAGAAACATTTTTCCACTAACTGGGAAATTCATTAGACCGAGGATACCAGTTTCAACTTCATCTCAGCACATTTGTGGGATGTGGAAGAAAACAGAGAAACCTGTTTGAAGGATGATTCTAGCTGTACAGCAGCTCCTGATCTGTTTTCCCTGATTCTTAAAACTTATGAATAATTTGTTGAACAGTCTGAACTTGCTGTGGAGATATTTTTAAAACACCTCTACTCCTTGCCTTCAACTGTTCTATGACAAATCCCCAATTCCTCTTCCTTGTGGCATCTGGGGCAGATCTGAATGAAGCCTTGGTTTAAAACTCATTATCACATTGAATTTAATACTTACTTCATCCTCACTCCACCTGGCTTAGGCCTGCAGGACCTGGGATAGATGAGATTAGGTTTTTCTTTTCCCTCCTCTCCCTCCCCCGGGTCACTCTTTTGCATTGTGTTGGGGGCTGGTGCTACTGAGGTCCTCTTTCTGTTGATGGTTACTGCTTTTCCACCATGGCTATTGGGTAGCAGGTGCTCAATGGCAGCCCCTCTGAGGGACTCACATGGGTATCTTGTAGTAGGCCCTTTAGAAAGAAGCCTCTGGCTGGACACAGTGGCTCACACCTGTAATCCCAACACTTTGGGAGGCTGAGGCAGGTGGATCACCTGAGGTCAGGAGTTCAAGCCCAGCCTGGCCAACGTGGTGAAACCCTGTCTCTACTAAAAGTACAAAAATTAGCTGGGTTTGATGGTGGGTGCCTGTAGTCCCAGCTACTCAGGAGACTGAGGCAGGAGAATCACTTGATCCAGGGAGGTGGAGACTGCAGTGAGCTGAGATTGGCGCCACTGCACTCTGTCTCAAAAAAGAAGAAGAAGAAGAAGCCTCTGATCTGCACAGTTCCCTTATGTGTGAGATGCATGTGAGATGCATTCTAGCCTGTTCTCCTATCAGCTCCACCTTGATGGTGTCTAGAGCTTCCCCTTGCTGTGGTTCCCTCACCTGCTGGCCATTGCTTTTGAGTGGCATAATGGCAAGAAGGCTTGGTCCTGGCTACTTGTACTGTGCCTACCACTCTATGGCAAATCTACATAACTTTGATTCTCCAAATAGTGGGAATTCAAACGGCCACCTGTTACCCTGCTTTTCATCTGCCATTGTTTCTTCAATTCTCTCTCCCCCTGCTGCTTTAGGCATAGAAGCATGACACCTCTTACTCTGCACAATCAACTACTCAACTTAGAGGGAGACATTAGTTTTCCTTCTTTCAAACCACCCAGTCACTATGAGGGGTTCTCTTGGACCACCCATCGCTTGGTATAGGGGTTAGAAAACCTCCAGAACTTCCCAAATAGTTCTATGACTTATGATTCCAGTGACTCTCCAGATTTCCTCCCCCGCCACCCCACCCCAGTGGTTATCTCCTTAATACAGAGACTAGAGGGGAAGATGGGGTAATGGGCTCTGCTTCCTCTTAGTCATCTCTGGAGGGGGATGATAATTATTCAGAATGCAAGAGTCTATTTTTACCTCAGCATAATTCTAGATGCAATAAAAAATCCCACACAACACCCTAATACAATTAAGGTAATGAACAATTCTCACTCTATCAAACTGATAGAGGAATGAATTCAGGGTGATGCACAGATGAAGAGAATGAAGCTTAGGTCTCAGGTGCCTCCCCCCACACAGACCGCTTCCAGGGCCCTGGGGATGTGTTCACATGTTCTTACATTTTTATACAGTTTGAACCAATAAATATTTTGAATCACATTTGATTAAGACCACCATTTCTATCCACTCTGGCTTCCCCTCTGTTAATTTCCCCTTGTGTCTGTTGGCATCAGAGCAGCTGCAGGTATATTTAGGATGTAAAATTGACTTAGAAATAAATCTGTTAGGTTGGCACAAAAGTAATTGCAGTTTTTGCCATTTAAAGTAATTGCAAAAACCGTGATTACTTTTGCACCAACCTAATAGTTTGAGTTTGATGGGATATATTTATGTCATTCATAGCCACTTCCATGTAGAGTTAAGTTATTGTTCCCTATTCCTTTACAGGAATGGTTTTTGGGAACACGCCTACCATTCATTGTCTGACTCAGTGCCACCTTGTCACTAAGGCGCAGGGCGGGGGTTGTAGCCCCTAGGTACACATCCCACAGCAGCCAGTGCAGGAAGTATGTGGGTACTGGTGGAAAAACAAGGTTTGAAATACATTCAGACTCAGTTTAGATCATCTCATGCAGCTGTAACATCAACTCCAAATGATCTGTCCAAATTGGGAGAAGAAATTCTGATTTAAAAGTTTGATAAAACACCCTCCTCTTACAAAGATGAATTCCTCTCATATACAAAATAAATTTGACTGAGGGTTTTCCAGATTGTATACTTCTAAAACTCTATGCAACAGAACTAATGATAAGTTGTGGAATGAAAAGAAACCTTTATAATTTATTAAATGGTAACGAACAAATTTTGATCAACCAGGCCAGGTGAAAGATTAAATTAGCTTTCTATTCTTGCTACAGAAAATGATACTGAAAACTGTCACTGTGTGTGAGGAGATCAATGAACAGGCAGCCAAAAATGTAGGAAAAGAGTGTTATAGAGGGCAATTAGTAAAAATTATGATTTTTTCCAATTTATAAATTTGTGGCATTTCTGGCTTTCTAAACATTTGTGATTTGTTTCAGTTTTTTCTCTCATTTGAAAATGTCCCTTTCATATCTAATTATAGAATTATATGTTGGTGGTTTTATATTCTTTCTCTTAAAGATGATTCCTTAATTTGTTTAAACTTTAGGAATCAGAAGGCTGGATTGGCCATTGGTCATCTATTGTGTATTTTGGTGCCACAAGATGTCATCAAAGTGCCAAACTAGCTCCGTGCACCTAAGAATTTTAGGATCTCATTAAAATGGTTTTTTTTGTTGTTGTTGTTTTTTTTTTTAAAATCATGTAAGAGAGTTCTAATGAAGTGAGCACTTTTCCACACTGCGGGTGGGAGTATAATTGGCTGGACTCTTTTGGGTTTGATTCTTCTAATGATTCGTAAAAAAAAAAAAACAAAAATAGTGCATGACCCTTAACCTACACTCCTGATAATTTATGCTAAGCAAATAGTTCATAAGAAAAACAGCTCCAAACCTCACTACAACTTTACTGTGTAAAATTTGTGAGGCAGCTTAAATATCCAGCCATCAGGGAGTCATTCAGAAAATGATGATGTCTCAGCCTTCAGTTAGTTCATCAACATGAAAAAAAGGCTTATAATATGTTGGGTAGCACATTACAAAATGTCTCCGACACGATGACAACAACATGCAAAAAAGAGTCTGCATTTGGACAATGACTAGAAGGGAATATGATAGTTGTTATGTCAAAGTGATAGGACTAAGGTTTTGTTTTCTTTTTACTTTTGTTTTCTTTCTGAGATCAAGCCTCACTCTGTAGCCCAGGCTGGAATACAGTGGCACGATCTCGGCTCACTGCAGCATCCGCCTCCAGGGTTCCAGTGATTCTCCTGCCTCAGCCTCTCAATTAGCTGGGACTACAGGCACGCCACCATGCCCAGCTAATATTTTTTGTATTTGTAGTAGAGTCAGGGTTTCACCACGCTGGCCAGGGTGGTCTCGAACTTTTAACCTCAAGTGATCCAGCTGCCTCAGCCTCCCAAAGTGCTGGTATTGTAGGCTTGAGCCACTGTGCCCTATCTCTTTTTGCTTTTTTTTCTTTAGTGTCATGTTGAGTTTATGTTTTTTTGTAAAGGGAAAAAAGAATCCAAATGCTTTGGGTGTCTGCTGTCTAGACTGTCTCTACTTTACTCTTTCCTTTTCCCTGCACTTTCTGATGCATGCAGGAACGCATATATACACATGCACCCATGCACACACACATGCACACACACAGGTGCATTCTCACATACTTTCACATACAGGCATATGCTTTCACACATGCTCACACATTCAGACACACTCACATGCACTTTCCAGCAACTTTATTCTCCCTGCACTCTGGGATCTACAGTGTTTGCTCCATAAACAAGTCTGGACCCCTTACATGCCACTCTGCAAGGGCTGTTTTCTGAGCTCAGTAGTGTCCTACCAGGCATTGTCCAGGTCTCTCCAGACTGATGAGTCTATAGGCTGCCCTTGCAGGAGTTGCTCCGACTTCCATCATCACTCTTCCCCGAACCTCTGCCTAACTGCCTCACTGTCCCCACAAAACCTGTATACCCTAGAACTGCTTTTTGTTTCTGTAAGTTTCCAGAGTGTAAGTTTCACTCATCTCTGTAGGTTAACTAGAAAGGTTCAAAAAACATGTCTGGTATCATCACAGCATGTTGCTTAAAGTGATGGCTTCATAGCTGGAGTCAAATCAACCCAGAGCCTACCTCACTGCTTGTTTACTACATGACCCAGGAAAATCACTTTCCTTTAGATTCTTCTTTTTAAAAATGTAAGAGTTGGACCGGAAGGTTTGTTAACATCCCTTCTAGCTCTGATTCTGTGATTTATAACCCATGCATATTTCTTATTAGTTCTGTTTTGTAGTCTGCTGCAGCACTGTGCCATGTGATGGCTGATACCGCCTGGGGAAGTTTTCAGAGGCCGTGGGGGCACAGCTGCTAGGGCAGAGCGTGGGGAGTGTGAGTTTCTGCCTCATATGGTCTGCGGCTCCAGGTCAGCTGTTTTTTATGCAAAGGATGGTATTCATTTTGGCTTTTGAGTGCAGAGAAAATCTAAGAGGCTAAAAATTTGTTGTGGATAAAAATCACGTGCTTAATGGAATAACTTAAGAGCTCTTGTGATGTAGGGCCAGACTTCCAGGATGGAGGCATCCAAGACAAGACAAGGAAAAGAGACTTACATGCACTTTCTAGCAACTTTATTCTCCCTGCACTCTGGGATCTACAGTGTTTGCGCCATAAACAAGTCTGGACGGCCTTAACCCCTTACACGCCACTCTGCAAGGGCTGTTTTCTGAGCTCAGTAGTGCCCTACCAGGCATTGTCCAGGTCTCTCCAGACTGATGGGCCAGTCTACAGGCTGCCCTTGCAGGAGTTGCTCCAATTTCCATCATCACTCTTTCCCTAACTGCTGCCTAACTGCCTCACTGCCCCCCCAAAACCTGTATACCCTAGAACATCTTTCTTTTACTGAAGGCAATGAAGTAGGCTGTAAGCATATATTCTGGGAGACTAAGAGCTCAGTGAAACTTGTGTTTAATGAAATAGTGTGCTTTGTGGATAGGATTGTGGTTCCCGAATACAGAATGAAGGAAATGGAAGACCGTTTTTAGGGAATGAGTATTCCTTTATTTTGTAATAGGTGCAGTCTGACAAACTGTTTACCCAAAGTAAGCCTCTGATGTAGAAAAAAGGCAAGTTGAAAGAAGGGAACTTGGGGAGAGCATAGTTGTAATTACCCTAAAAGTGGGCACCCAGATGAGATGAGAGGGTTGAGGGGAAGTCTGGGATAGCCAGCCATTTAATGACACTGGAAACATTTAGTAGACATTTTTCCCTCTGGTTCTTCATCCCTTACCCTGGGACCAAGATTTATTAAGGATAGGGAGGATCTTGGTCATGGATTTGTACTGAATCTGTACTGACTCAGGACCAAGAAGGGAGCACCCTGGTTATGGGAAGGGAAGGAATCAATGCTTTTGAGGAACCCATCTCTCACTCTTCCCCAGACTGAGCCAGATAGTTTATTGATTAATTTATTTATTAATCTTTATTGAGTCAAGCTTTATGGTGACAGCTACTGCAAGGATATAGAAACAATATGTTCTGGCCGGGCGCGGTGGCTCACGCCTGTAATCCCAGCACTTTGGGAGGCCGAGGCAGGTGGATCACGAGGTCAGGAGATCGAGACCATCCTGGCTAACATGGTGAAACCCCGTCTCTACTAAAAATACAAAAAAAGTTAGCCGGACGTGGTGGTGGGCGCCTGTAGTCCCAGCTACTTGGGAGGCTGAGGCAGGAGAATAGCATGAACCCAGGAGGTGGAGTTTGCAGTGAGCCGAGATCACACCACTGCACTCCAGCCTGGGCGACAGCAAGACTCCGTTTCAAAAAAAAAAAAAAAGAAACAATGTGTTCTTCAAGAAGCTCTTGAGCACTTCGATGAGAGTTCTATGACATGAGGTATAGGCAAGAGAGGTAAAGGCAAGATTAGGCAAAGTCTACTTAGGGGAGCTATGTGCACAGCTGACCCCAGGTGAGAGACACCCTCAAGGAGGTATGGCTCACTAATGCACACATGCTTTCCACTGGGGACAACTGCGTTGCCAAGGACACACAATAACAAGACTCGAAAATAGGACCAGTCGCTGGTAGAGTTATAATTCAAATTCAAGTTTGTATGTAGCAATTGTAACACAAACTTATGTTCAATGCCACATTTTTCAGAATGGATACAGAAAATCTATGCCCAGCAAGATTATAGGGTGAAATATAAGTAACTTTCTTATTGCGTTACTGTACTATTCACCAATTGTTCAACATCTTCACTGGGGAGAAAACATGTAGAAATGGGCTTGCATTGTAATGAAATAAAAAAACTTTCAGGTTAATTGAAGGAGGAAGAGTCATTATAAGTAACTAAAATGTTCACAGACTTTGCTCCAGGAGATCTGGAAGGATGGAATAAAGAACTATCAGGAGTATAAGTCTGGCTTATGGCAGAAAACTAAATTGAATGTCCTCTAACTTGAAAATGCAACAGAGATCATCGAAATTTTCCACATCACGAGCTTAGGGGTTGGAGCCCCAGAGTTAAGGGTTCTTCCCACTCAGTCCAGCAAGAAGTGGCTTGGATAGGAGAAATGTAACTGGAACCATCAAGCATAGGACCTGCAAGAAGCTGAGGGTTAGAATCCTGTCCATCTCCCAGATACCATGATTCCATTTATTTGAAGTTAAGAACTAGCAAAACTAATCCATGTTGATAAAAATTAGAACTGCAGTTGCCTAAGGGGTGGGCTGGGAAATTGACTAGAAAGGGAAGCATGGGGGGATTTTCTGGGGGTGATGGAAGTATTCTTTGTCTTGATAGGGGTGGTACATTTTTCAAAATTCATTAAATTATATGCATGATATCTGTGCATTCCACTATGTGTAAATTTTACCTCATTAACGATATAGAATTAGTAGGGGAAATTATTTAGAAATATTTCTGAATGGCCCATACTTCAAAAGGGAAACAATAAATCCTCCTGCTACAGCCCTAACCTTTAGAGGGTGATGTCACAAGGAACACAAAAGACTGGACACCCAAAGACCTGGGTGCTACACTTGGCTCTGCTGGCCTTTTGATGGGGAATTTTGTTTTCCTCTCTACCTCTGCTTTGTCTATCACTCAAGGAGTTTTACAAAGAGATCGCTAAGCTATGACATTGTGAGACACCTTGTCCCTACTTTCTAAGACAGAGGTTGGGCACAATGACCTAAAGGTGAGACTCGATTTGGTGATTCTTGTGATCTGAATCTCTTCCATATGTCTAGTGTCAGCCCGGCTCAGGGAGCGGAGAACATGGGCAATCTGATACCTCCAGGAAGTCCAATGCTCTGTTGTTGCTAAAATTAGAACCAGGCTGCAGCTTAGATCAAGGCCATTCCTTTCCCAGCCCCACGGTGAGCTAACTCTTCTCCCTCCACCCTGCACCGTACAAATGTGCCGGTAATTATAGCAACATGAGCACCAGATGATTCATCTGGGAGTCTGGAGAAAAAAAAGCAGAAACCAAGTTGGAGCTTTGCAGAGATCCTGACCCTTTTAGATAAGGAGATGAGAGTAGGCAAAAGGAGAAAACAAATGATACAGGAGGGAAGGAAGAAGGAAAGAAAAAGGCAGAAACAATTGAAGAGAATTAACTTCTTAGCCTGGACAGGAACATGAGCGGAAGACCTAGTTAGTTCCTACTTACCCTTTGCGGCTGTGCTGGCAGCATACCAAATGACTTCCCCAAGGACAGTGGTCCATTCTTTTTAAAAAATAACTTCAAAAAATGAAATCGTGATCTTTCCTGGTAATGCATTTCAGTGGCTTGCCTATATCTGTGTGCCAGTAGGAATGGAGCTGGAGTTAGGCTTGATCCCAGCTTTGATACAGATTAACCATGATCTCGAGCAATTTACCTAACTGTTTGCACCTCATTTTCTTTATCATAAAACAGAGAGATTTACCTCAAAGCACATTGTGCAGCTAAAATGAGGTCAAATATATGAGAGTGCCTGGAAAGTACACACAGGTTGGCTCAACCTAGGTTTAGCTGAAAACATACATAAAAAAGATTTTCTAATCTAGCTGGTCTTTGTTTCTGCCTCTAGGGATCTTAACTTGTCATACGTATCCATTTCTGAGGTTGTTCTGTAGTAGTTTCTTTATCCTATATTTCTCCAATCATCCACTAGGTTTGCATGCCAATGGCAAGACTAAAGGTGCCTTTGCCTTCTGGTTGACAATAGAGTGGCAGGTAGCTTTTTAGGAGCTACCCTATCTTGAGCCTGTGCTATCCAAGCTCTCTATGCCATTTCTTCTACTGTATGAGGGGATAGATCTATCCTGCAAGGCTGCTGTGCAGATTAAAAGCAATATCAAATGAGAAGTGCCTAATATACTGGTAGACACATAATAGATGCTTAAGATGAGAAATGTTTAATAGGATGAATTATTAGGAATTTTTAAACATTAGTTATTTATGCCTGAAATCCCAGCACTTTGGGAGGCTGAAGTGGGCAGATCACCTGAGGTCAGGAGTTCAAGACCAGCCTGGCCAACATGGTGAAACCCCGTCTTTACCAGAAATACAAAAATTAGCCAGGTGTGGTGGTGGGTGCCTGTAATCCCAACTACTTGGGAGGCTGAGGCAGGAGAATTGCTTGAACCTGGGTGACAGAGGTTGCAGTGAGCCGAGATAGCACCATTGCACTCCAGCCTGAGCAACAGAGTGAGACTCCATCACAAACAACAACAACAACAACAACAACAGCAACAAACATTAGTTATTTAGTTAGTAAATTTGCTGCCTTGGACTTTTAAGCAGAATAAGAAACTATTTTTCTTTCCCCTGCAACGTCCTCTGATGATCATGCCTTGTGTTCATGAAGACTGAACTTCCTTTCCCCAGGGGGAGTGATGCTCCCCTTGACACACCCCATCCCCTTAGCTCTTACCTTTTCCTGGCACTTTGACCTGACGTCCATCTTCCAGCACCTGTGTCTTTCTTTCTTTTTTCTTTTTTGCTTGGGAATTGGGGACTTTCCTAGCCACCTGAGCCCACTCTGTCCCCACATGGTTGGAAGTGTTGGGGAATTTGTACTCTTCCCCAGCAATCTTCAACCAAGGACTGATGGGAGCTGGTGGATAAATACCCCAAATCCCTCCCTCCTCAGGTGGGATACAGTTGAGGTTTGTGTTCTGTGTTACCTCCTAGAGTTCCCCAGAGAGATGAAGACCCAGTTGCCCACAGTGGAAATTTACTTGATCAGGTACCCTTTGTAGGCTTCTTCTCCGTCTCACTTCCCTCTGCCCCTACCAGGGTCCTGGGTTCACTTCCCATTCACCTACTTACACTCATTCCTTTTCTCAGAGTCGGCTCCTTGGAGAATTCAACTAAGAAGACTTCAGGGAAGGCTTTGCTTTTGAAAATTAAAGTCTCTGAAGGGCAAACTTCTTCTACTGTAGGAGGGGATAGATCTGCCCTGCAGGATAGATTAGCCAAGGGCTAGGGGTTGGAAGTTAATGTGGACTTGGATCCCAGGTAAGGAAGCAGCTTCAAATTGACTGGGAAGGAGACCAGAGCACAAGATCACATGCCTCCAAGGGTCAGAACCTCCCAGGGGATGTATGTGTGGATGTTAATGGGGGACTTGAGGCCTAGAGCAAGGTGCCAGGTGGCCAGGTTGGGAGGAAAGGCAGCAATTGATGGAAACATCTCACCACTGCAGAGGCCTCACTCGACTGGATGAGTATTTGGGTAAGCAAGAGGGCTTCATCCAGAACCTCACCGTTAGACAGTTGGGGAAGGGCTAGTATGCAATAGTGGCTTTGGGGGCAACACAAGAAAAAAACAACAGAAAGATGCCCCCACACAAAGAAACATTGTTTTTGGACACGTATCAGTTGCCTAGACTTCTCTATGTTTGGTCATAGGGAAGAATAGTTGATTTTGAACTTCATGCCAATCCTGGCATATGGAGAAATTAAAACACACCTAATTTCTTTTGGGAAAATACATGCCTCAGTTTTGTTTTTTCACACACATACACACACACACACATGAGACAGGTTTTTTTTTTTTTTTTTTTTTTTTTTTTGAGACAGGTTCTTGCTCTGTCACCCAGGCTGAAGTGCAGTGGGGTAATCACACCTTACTGCTGCAGCCTCGACCTCCAGGGCTCAAGCGATCCTCCTACCTCAGACCCTGAATAGCTGGGATGACAGGCATGTTCTACTACACCTGGCTATTTTTGTTTTTATTTTTGTAGAGACAGGGTACCACTATGTTGCTAAAGCTGGTCTCAAACTCCTGGGTTCAAGTGATCCTCCTGCCTCGGCCTCCCAAAGTGCAGGGACTAAGACATGAGCCACTGTGCCCGGCCTATGCCTCAATTTTGTACTTGACTGCCAAGCTCTTCACACTCATAACACCATTCTTATCACTGCTGTTGTTAATAGTAGGAATAATCATAATGATAATGATAAGAACAATAG
Source organism: Mandrillus leucophaeus (assembly GCF_000951045.1). Taxonomy (NCBI): domain Eukaryota; kingdom Metazoa; phylum Chordata; class Mammalia; order Primates; family Cercopithecidae; genus Mandrillus; species Mandrillus leucophaeus. The sequence continues at coordinate 1,403,638 of NW_012102632.1, read as the reverse complement.
ATTGAGATTTCGCACTACTGGTGGGGCAGGACTGAGCTGCATCTTTAAGTGACCCTCCCTGTACAGTGGTTCTGATGCCCTCACTTCTGGTGGGCTCCATTTGCAGTGGGTTTTCAATCTTATTGATTGGATGTGTTGAGCAAAATTCAGAGACAGTGCTTTACAGAACTGCCCTGGCAGGGCTACGAAATGGCCACACGGGGCTACCCAGAATGAAGCCACAGCTTCTAAGCGGGGAAGGGAATACAGAATTAGTCTTCCTTCTGGGCATCCTGGCCACCCCCTCCTCTGACCTTGTGATGCTCTCTCTCTCTCTAACCTCTCCCTTCCCCTGGCACTGACTGATAAGGACAACAGAAGTCTGTTTTTGCCAACCTCGTGAGGTCTGTGGTGGCCTAAAGTGACTGTGGGGTCTTGACCCTCAGGTCTTACAAGAGTCAGATATACTGCGAGACCAGCTTCCCAACCAGAAATAACTTCAGAGAAACGGGGCCAGGCTTCCGGAGTCACAGGACTAAGAGAGACTGAGCCAGCTATTTCAGGAGGTCTTCATAGCAACAGGCACAAAAACGGAAGACTGAAAAGAGAGAGAGAGTGTTCTTTCTAGACATAAAACTCTCCAGCTGAAAACCCTGGGGCTATCTCAGCATCGACTCTTGGTGAGGCGCTGCTGTTTCTCAGGTGTGTAGGGGTCCAGAAGGCAAGTGCTCCCCTTTTAATGCAGAGACAAGCAGCCGTCTTAGAACTGACGATCAGTCTGCGTGCGTGGCTCACACCTGGAATTCCAGCACTTTGGGAGGCAGGTGGATCACTGAAGTCAGGAGTTTGAGACCAGCCTGGCCAACATGGTAAAACCCCATCTCTATTAAAAATATGAAAATTAGCTGGGCGGGGTGGTGCGAGCCTCTAATCCCAGCCAGTCGGGAGGCTGAGGCAGGAGAATTGCTTGAACCCAGGAGGCAGAGGTTGCAGTGAGCTGCGATCACGCCACTGAACTCCAGCCTTCCAGGCTGGACAGAGGCTCCATAACAGAGTGGGACGCCAAACAAAAACAAAAACAAAAACAAAAACAAAAAAACTGATGATCGCAGGACTGTAGTAGCCACAGATGCGAGCCCTTGGGCATAAGTTTCTCTCTGTCAGTCTCGGTTTTTCCCATCATACAGTAAGGAGGTCAGTTGAGATGGTCAGCTCCCACCTCTCCTTTCTGCCTCTGAAACTCACAGATGGATACCCCAAGGTGCCCACATTCTGATTCAGCCCCACCTGAGGCAGGTTCTTTTCTGTCATCTTGGTAGTCTTAGAATTCAGTTGTCCTGGGGGTCTGGTGTTACCATTATGAACTATCATTCCCTAGGACTCTTTCATTGCCTGCCAAGACACCTGTTAGCCTCTCCTTTGAGGCTAACCAGGCCTGGACATCCGTCTTGATGAATGGGGGGCCCACTGATGTCATCCTTGTGGAGGGACAGACACTGGCTATTGTGGACACAGAGCTCTGCCTGCCTCAGTCCACACTTGTCCCAGCTGCCTGCTTGCTCCCTGTGTCTTCCTGCCTTAAGGTGTTGCAAGCTAGCCACCAAGATCCTTAAGGGAAATCTAGGCATGGCTTTTATTTTTTAATTTTTTTTTTTGAGGTGGGATTTCCCTATGTTGCTCAGGTTGATCTCAAACTCCTGGCCTCATGCAATCCTCCTACCTCAGCCTCCTGAGTAGCTGGGACCGAAGGCACGTGCCACCATGAGTGGCTAATTTCCTTTTCTTTTCTAGAGATGGGGTCTTGCTATGTTGCCCAGGCTGGCCTTGAATTCCTAGGCTCAAGAAATCCTCCTGCCTTGGCCTCCCAAAGTGCTGGGATTATAGGAGTGAGCCATTGCACCTGGCCTAGAGGTGGTCTCTGAGATCGGATATTAAGCAGACTTATACCAACTTTTCTTTCTTTTAGGTTCTCAAGGCATCTCTTACAAATGTAGAGAAAGCCCTGGCTATGGGCCACGTCTCATTTCCTTGCAGAAACCCCTTCTCTCTGAAATGCAGTGGAATGTAAGAATTGCCCATCTGAAAACCTTTGTGTCCGTTTTCAACGCTGCCGTTGGAGATGCTGCTCATTGTGTGACCTCATGTCTGTTATATAAAGATCCACTTGATAAATTTCTCCTTGAACACGGTGCCAGGAAAATTTTCTTTTTCCAATCTGATTCCAAAGTTATTGTACAATGATAAGTATATGAGCCAGTGTGTTTCCCTTTTATCCAGGAAACTCAGTGATAAATCCAGGGTTTAACTGTAGTAAACAACATCCCAGGTGCCTTAAAACATACTGTTCTGTTTTTACTGTAGCTCGTTGGTCCTTGAGTTATGTTCTGTTTTTAATGTTTCCTTAGACTCCTGTGGGAAATAGTAAGGTGTAAATTTTCTCCAAATAAATCCATGCATACAAGCACATATGCATGAGATAGATGGCCTCTTCCTGTCCCTTTCTTACCATCACCACTGCTATGTCCCCAGCCTAGGCTAAATGCCAGGCATTGGGAGTGCAGTGATGAAAGGCGCTGTCTGTGAGTGACTCATGGTTTGTCTATTGCAGGGATAAGCTGGCGCACAAAGAACACGAATGTAAGCGGAATAGGGTCAGTGCTGACATCAAGGAACAAAGAAAAGGCCAGAGGGGTTCAGAAGGAGAGCAACTGATTCTGGAAAGAGACATCAAAATGTGGACGCCTTCCTGGATGGAAGGGAATTTCAACTGGACTGGGAACGATGGAAAGGATTTTGAAGGCAGAGATAGAGGAGGAACATCTCTAACTGAGAAAACAGTTTGAACAGACTTGTACAGGAAAAAAAATAAATCGTCTTCCACATTTGGCAAAAACACTAGGAATTGAGTTGGTTGGCAGGTAGGATACATGAAGGAGTCAGTGGGAGCTGAGGATAAGATTATTTCACATGATATGTACTTTGCCATTTATAAACAGAATTTGGGTTCAAGCCTGTAGTCCCAGCTACCCAGAGGCTGAGGGAAGAGGATTGCTTGAGCCTAGAAGTTCGAGACCCACCTGGGCAACAGAGCCAGACCCCATTTCTTAAAGAAAAAGATCTTGGGTTCAGTATGTCCTTTTGTTCAACAACCCTGTGAAGTAGGCAGAGGAAATAGGATTATTTCCTGTAATGGACCAGGTAACCTGGTTACAGGGCAGTTAATTCATTCTAAGTGACACAGGCTGTAAGTGAGAAAATCAGCACCAAATTTCATACTAATTTTACTACATTAAGTTTCATCGCTGGAAATAAAGAAGAAGTTTGCAGGGCCAAGCTAGTTGAAGCTTACCTTGGACAAAGAATCAAAGTTTTTTTTTTTTTTTTCTTTCTTTCTTTTTTTTTCTTAAGAGGTGGGTGGGGGTGTTGACAAGGAGGAAAGGGAGGAACCCACGAACGTAATTTCAGCAACAGTTCCCTTAACAACGCCTGCAGATGGATGAATTTCCGCACAGTCTGGTTCTCTGTTCCTTTTCTGTTCCTGAAGAGAAACAATGAGGGAGTGAGGGATACACAGTGATGTTTATCTTTCCAGCTCTGGACTTTCAAATTCTGGAATCCCCCAGGGTTGGGGAAGGGCGGGTGTAGTCACTTCCCACCGTTGCAGAGGGATGGGAGATGTAGCAACTCCTGTCGGGGCATGGGGCGGGGTGTGTGATTTCCTCCCAAATCGGAAATTTATCTCCCGAATGGGAGGCTGCAGAGAGTCATCAAGGACTTATCTCTAGGAGCAGACACCAGAGAGGAGCCCTGCCCAATCCTTTACCCCAAAGTGGGTGTGCTTAGCTCGAGGAGGGAGAAGAGGGTTGCCAGCTAAGAGTCGGCACCAAGGGCGCCTGCTCTCATGCATGTGTCAATGAAGAATTCCTGCCAGACTTCCAGTACTGTCCCCGACCCTGGGCAGAATCCCAGCTGCCCCTCCCAGAACGCTCCATGCCGCTGGAACTCAGGAGCGCAGCTCAGTTCTGTAATCGAAAGCAAAGGAGAGTTTTGGTCCTTTCCTTGGATTGAGTCCAAAATTCAGGGATGAACAGCTCAGCTCCTAGAAATTACGCTCTGGAATTTCCAAAAGCTCAACAAATAGCCCCAACATGCAGGGTTGTTTGTTGAGATGAAGCATCCTTTTACTACCCTTAGAACATTACAACAGGAAGGAAGTCCCATCCCTTTTTTATAGATGAGGAAACTGCAGGTTAGAGAGACTAAATATATATTAAATCAAGCATATTAATTATAGTATTTAAATTTTCTAAGTCCTTATTTTATTTTAAATCTGATTTATTAGACCTAAAGGTAGGTAAATCTTCCTCTCCTACTGTCTTCCTCCTCATGTATATTTCCAAAGTTTTTTTTAACCTATATTTATACAAGTAATTAACTTCCATTCATTTGTTTCATCATCTATAAAATGGAAACGATCTTTGCCTCACAGATGCATGAATATTAAAGTACATAAGATAATACGTGTAAGGCATTTAAAGCAGTTTGCAAACACTCAATAAGTGTTATCACAAGAGAAGAAAATTTCCACTTAAAACTTCTTCCACTTTCTCTGCCTGTCTGTATCCCAGGTTTTTGGTATAGTCTGGGACTTTTGACAAAGTTTAATGCTCATTACCACACTGATGTACTTTTTTTCTCCAAGAATTATTTAACATCTGCATTATTTTGATACTGTATTCATAATACTTATTTCATCTTAGTTCTAAGTTTAAATTATTTCAGTGCTGATCATCTGTCCTATCATAATACAGTCTTCTATTATAGAGTTATTTATTTTGACGTATAGATCAACTGCATAGTTTTTTTTTTTAGATGGAGTCTCGCTCTGTCACCCAGGCTGGAGTGCAGTGCTGCGATCTCGGCTGACTGCAAGCTCTGCCTCCCAGGTTCACGCCATTCTCCTGCCTCAGCCTCCCGAGGAGTAGCTGGGACTACAGGCACCTGCCACTATGCCCAGCTGATTTTTTGTATTTTTAGTAGAGACAGGGCTTCACCATGTTAGCCAGGATGGTCTCGATCTCCTGACCTCGTGATCCACCCGCCTTGGCCTCGCATAGTGCTGGGATTATACAGGCATGAGCCACTGCGCCCGGCCAATTGCATAATATTTTTAAGAAAAGGTACAGCAGAGGCATATTGAGACCTTACAGATACCTTAAAGTGTCTTTCTGTTGCTTTAAATAATGAAAAATAGATGACTTCTTGGGTTTTGAAGTCTTGCTTTCCAAACTTTCCCCCTCAGAATTTTATGAGGCTGCTGGAGTACTCTGAGGCTAGCTCCATTTTTCTTCTGTTGCCTACAATGTTCTACCTAGATAATTATAGGCATCTTCCTTTATCCTTGAAATTAAAAAAAAAATTATCTACTTTTTATCTCTTAAGAATTCTCATTCTTAACAAAAAGAGATTTAAGTTGGCCAGGTATTTCCTCTCTCTCTCTCTCTTTTTTTTTTTAGAGACGGGGTCTTGCCATATGGGCCAGGCTTTTCTTGAACTCCAGGGTTCAGGCAATCCTCCTGCCTTGGCCTCCCAAAGTGCTAGGATTACAGGAGTGAGCCAACATGCCTGGCCCCAAAAGATGTCTTTGTGTCATCCTTGGGTCCTCACTGGATTTGTCCTCCTGAATACTAGTAGCTCCTCTCATTTTCCCCCAGGTAGAGGGCTGGCTGGTTAAGTCTGTGTTACTAGTTCAATAACTTGGCCACCAACTTGGCTGGCTTGAGGAAGGAGTCTAGAAAATCCCTAGATGTGTATGCTTGGTTTTGTTTTTTGATAATGCTGCTTTACTGGGGCACACATTCCACATCTCATTTCTGATCAGTCCAGCCTTCCTTCTGTGAATGGGTCCTGGCAAGGTTGGCAATGGAAATATTTAACAACCCACCCTGACTAATCAGGAATGGGCAGAGGTAGTGTTGAGGCAGAGGCCTAGAAGCCCGTCTTGTGCCAAATATTTACCCTTTGTTAAATAAAGGTGGTGGTGGTGGCTAGGTGTGTGGCCTGTCATCTCAGCACTTTGGGACGCTGACTTGGTTGGATCAACTGAGGTCAGGAGTTCGAGACCAGCCTGGCCAACATGGTGAAACCCTGTCTCTACTAAAAGTACAAAAATTAGCCGGGTATGGTGGCAGGCGCCTGTAATCCCTGCTACTTGGGAGGCTGAGGCAGGATAATCACTTGAACCCGGGAGGCGGAGGTTGCAGTGAGCTGAGATCGCACCACTGCACTCCAGCCTGGGTGACAGAGTGAGACTCTGTCTCAAAAAACAAGATAGTGGTGGTGGGGTGATTCGTGAGTGATCTGAGAGGGAGGGGCTAGGAATGTTATTATGGCAGGGAGCATGCAGGAGGCTCTGGACAATAGCTCTTTGCCAACCAGCATGGAAGTATATCAATGCATCAACACTCAAAGAGCCAGCCAGTGCATCTGGTGATGTCAGACTGAGGTCCAGCCCACAGTCAGGGACAATTCCAGTGGAGCTGGCCCCTAGGTGCTCTGTCAGTGTCTCTATTTGCTGTTGTCTTCTGTCAGGGATGTTTTGCAACGCTGTTTGATTAGCAATGACATCCCTCCAAACTCAGAATCAGGATGGTTGTCCGACATTCTCCAGGAATCTAATCATATACCTCGCCAACTGACCTTACTACCTCACTGCAGACAACACCACCACCCTCTTCCAGGACAAAAGGTGTAGCTCCGAGGGTACATTTGGAGACGGCAAGTACCATCTGTAATACTGAACTGAGATTGGCATTTAGTTGTTATTGAATTTCATCATTCCCTGGAATTGAGCCAAAGAGTGGCTCTATCATGTGGCAGCCAAACTGTTAGGAGAATAGTGCCAAGTAGTGCAAATTTGTTCAGCACAAATAGCAATTGTGCTCAGAATATTCTTACACAAGGAGAGGATTAGGAAAAGAGTGGCTCTGATCTAGGTCCCTGAGCTGCTAGGTGAGGGCTGGGTCCAAGAAAGTATCAGGACCAGGCTATGTTCACGTTTTCTAGGCCAGTTCCAGCACAAGACCTTTTGCAGAAAATTCAAGGGGAGGTGATGTATGCAGAGTGTTATGTAAATCCAGTCATAGAAGTGGGTCACAGGGCCTGGTGCTGTGGCTCATACCTATAATCCCAGCACTTTGGGAGGCCAAGGCAGGAAGGTTGCTTGAGCCCAGGAGTTCAAGACCAGACTGGGCAACATAGCAAGACTTCTGTCTCCAAAAAAAAAAAAAATTAGTTCACATGGTGGTGCACATCATTTCAGCTACTTCAGAGGCTGAGGTAAGGGTTACTTGAGTCCAGGAGGTGGCGGCTACAGTGAGCTGTGATTGCATTGTTGCCCTCCAACCTGGGCAACAGAGTGAGATCCTGTCTCAAAAACAAATAAATAAATAAAAACTGAGCCACAGATATTTTATAGATATTTGTATTTCTTCTGCCGGGGGGAGGTTGGTATCCATGGCCGGCAAACCCAAAGAGACACAGGCTTAGCTTGCAGATACCTCGAGCCCCAGGACTCATATGCCAGGACAGATGATGGGACAAGAAATGTAGTTGTTGTTGGATTATTACATTGGGTATTAATTTGGAAGGGAAGAGTTTGATCTATGGGGTTGAATCAATGAGGAAATTTATAGACATAGAACATCCAAAAGATTGAGAATAAAGGAGGGTTATGGAGAATCTGCCAGACAAGCCTTTAAAATGTACCTGGGTTGAAAGACCAAGTATCTTAGCCTCATTGAAGGACAGTTGCTGGAGGAAGAGAAGACCGAGGAAGCACATCATGATGATGATGGTGATGATGGGCAACTTTTATTAAGCACTTAGTATGAGCCTGGCACTGCTCACATCAAATTTATATGTATTAACTCATTAACTCATTTACTTGTTGCAGTAAGTGAACAAAATAGTTAGTATTACTGTAGTGTTATGATGAAGACTTGTTTTCATCTATGATGCCTGGCTCATAACTCCCATAACACAAGTTACAGGCTTTTGTTATAATGCTGGATGTGTTTGACCTCAGGAAACAGAATCTCTTGCCCTCCTTTCACTTGCCCCAAGGCAGGACTCTAGTCTTCCCATACCTTTCTGATTGGAGACTCAAGACCTCCCCAGGGAGGATCCCACCCTATATCCTGGAGAAAGGATTGCTGACCTCATGAACCTTCCATAAAAACTCAAGAGGAAAACAAAAAACCCAAGAGGACTGTGAATTTGGGGAGCTCATGAATAGAATAGCTGACCACGTCTTGGAGGTTCCTGCAGGGTGGTGCGCCCAGGAAGGGCATGGAAGCACCGCACGCCGTCCCCCATAGCTCGCCCTATGCATTTCTTCACCGGTATCCCTTGCAGTACTCAGTATAATAAGCCACTACCTGTGTTTACCTGAGTTCTGTGAGCTGCTCCGGCAAATCTCAAATGTAAAGAGGGGGTTATAGGAATCTCAACTTGAAGCCAGAAGGTCGGATGCTCTGGAGGACTGAACTTGCAACTGGTGTCTGGCGTGAGGGGGTAGTCTTGGGAATTGAGTCCTCAGTCCATGGGTTCTGACACTATCTCTGGATAGATAGTGTTGGAATGAATGGGAGGGCACCTAGCTGGTGTCCGCTGCTTGGTGAATGGGGGAAAACCCCCACACGTTTGGTCACAGACTTCCTCTTCTATGTTAATGATTATTGTGGTGGTGTGAGAGTGGAGGAAAAACATGATTTCAGAGAGTTTTTCCCTAAATAATTACTATTCCCATTTTCCAGATGGGAAAATACAGGTGCAGAGAGGAGAACAAAAACTGCTCAAAGGTGACAGAACTAATAAGTAATGGAGCTAGTTGTCAAGTGCTTTTCCACTAAAGAAAAAGAATGGGCAGCCTTCTAATTAAGTAATGAAAATCAAATTTTTTTTCTGCAAGGCAGAGAAAGTAGCAGTAGAATTCAGCACGGAAAACAGGGACTGGCTCAGTCAAATGCTACCAGGAGGCATCCACAGACAGGAGCTTTTAGCCAGCTTCAATTTTCACCTTCAATTTTCCCTCTAGTGCAATGAAGCTAGGTAGAGACCAGAAAGCTGTGACAGTGAGCATGGGACAGTGGGGACTGCTTCCTAGGCCTTACTCGGGTCATCTGAACTGAACGGGGAGGGGTTGAAGTTCTGGAAGCTACTATAAAGATGGTGAGTATTCCACAAGGAGCTGCAAGGAAGGTATCCTCTCCCATGAGTGGGACTTAGGCTGTGCCAAAGGGATATGGTATCCAAGGGAGTTATGAGGCATCTTTCTGATCTTATTTGGAATGTTCTAGAAAGATTGCATTTGGATCTCACATGCTGAGGAAATATATGAAAGAATTCTTTCCAAATACCTTATATCTAAGTCTTAAGTTATTCCAATCTGGAAGTTTGGAAAAATCATCCCCCTCAGAGGTTATTTCCAATCCTAATCTGGAAAACATTCTTCCAGGCATCCCTGTAGGCTCCTATACATGGGTATAAAATTTTACATAAATGGCACCTACTGTATATGATATTCTCTAGTTTGCTATTTATATGGCATGTTTGTATTCTAGGGCTGCTGTAAGAAATTGCCACAAACTTGGTGGGTTAAAACAACTGAAATTTATTCTCCTATGGTTCTGGAGGCCAGAAACCTGTTATCAAGATTTTGGCAGGGTTGGTTCCTTCTGGTGACTCTGAGGGAGAAGCCATCCCATGTCTCTTCTGGCAGCTTCTGGCGATCCTTGATGCTCCCTGTCTTGTGGCTGTGTCACCTCAATTTTTTGTCTTCCTTTTCTCCTCCCTCCCTCCCTCCCTCCCTCCCTTCCTTCCTTCTTTCCTTCCTTCCTTCCTTTTTTCCTCCCTGCCTCCCCCTCCCTTCCTTCCCCTCCCCTGTCCCACTGTCCCTTCCTTCCTTCCTTCTTTCCTTCCTCCCTCCCTCCCTTCTTTCCTTCCTTCCTTCCTTTTTTCCTCCCTCCCTCCCCGTCCCTTCCTTCCTCCCTTCCTTCCTTTTTTCCTCCCTCCCTCCCCCTCCACCTTCATTTCTCCCCCTGCCCTCCCTCTCTCTCTCCCTCCAGCTCTTTCTTTTTTCTCTCTCTTTCCTCTTTTTCTTTCTCTCTTTGTTTCTTTCCTTCCTTTCTTTCCTTCCCTCCTTCTTTTCTTCCCTCCTTCCCTCCTTCCTTCCTTCTCTCCTTCTTCCCTTCCTCCCTTACTCCTTTTCCCCCTCCCCTCCCC